>NC_056736.1:556092009-556107828 GCF_019279795.1 Protopterus annectens | reverse complement strand
GACATGTTAAAAATTATCAAACCCTATTGTAGTGTCCACAACTCTCCAGTAGGTTTAAAAACTGGGCTAAAACCGGCTATGCTTGTATCTTTTTGTCCATATTCATAAACGAGAGCTTTCAGTTTCTCAGTGTTTGTATCATCTTGTATAGGTTCATAGGTAAGTACTAGACTAGCTGCCCTAGCGGGCCATTTTAAGCCTAGCCAGTTTCCCTTTTTGTGCTCAAAATAACCTATCCCATTTGGTTATACATTGGCCTTACCCATCCCTTAGTCAATAATTATATATTGCCTCTAATGAGAATAACTGGGATTATACCATACATAATTTGAGGGTACCCATGCATGAGATAAAGCATTTAGGACTGGGTTAAATTTTCTGTTTCCCATCCATAGATCTAAGTTGTGCTTGACTATGAACAGGGATGAAGTTTGTTTTATGTGGATGAGGAGTGTGTTCCACAGCAGTAGTGTCCTCTGCGAGATATACCTATCACTCCAAACCATTCTGTTGATGTTGCAGAAGAGGTTTCGATCCCTAGAGAGAATATTTCTTATGACATTTGATTTGCTGATGTGCAGTAAATCCATCAGTAATGGGTCAGAGAATGCCTTGTATGCCAGGTACAAGTCAACTCTTAGCAGTCTATAGGATATTAAGTTAGTGACAGGACTTTGAGTCATTCCGTGTAGGATATGTGATTAAGGGCCTTGAATCCTTTTAGTAAGATATCTCTTCTTACAACAATAGACACATGTTGATCAAAACTTGGGTCACTGTCCACATAAATTCCCAAATCCTGGACTGTGGCAATTAGTATACTCACTAGGGAATCTTGGATCTTGTCCTTACTAATATGGAAACATCTTGCACCATCTCTTATGTACGTCCATCACTTGTTAGGTCTGACCATAAAACAGCCTCTTTCAAAATAAAATATATGCATATTATTTAAATGTCCCCTTATTTTCTCCTTAGCTCTGAGCAGATGCTTAACAACTTCTTCTGTGAGATTCCCCTTATTCTGCAGTACTTTTACCTTTGTCAGCCATTCTAAATAATTCCTATTAGTACTTAACCATGTATTTCTCTCTTATTTCTACCCTATTTTTCATCTCCATTTTCATTTTATCCCACTCACTAGCTATCCCTTCTGAATAAATTTCTGTTTTCTCTATTAACTCTCTAATAATTTGCACAACTCATTCCTTGAATTCCCTGCTAAGACGTGGGTGGAAAAGCACCAGTGTTTAATTTTTGCTTTATTAATTACCATGCAGTTTTGATTTACTTTTATTGGTGCTTGATCTGAAATAGTTACTGGATGTGTGTCGAAGCTTTCAATTATATGCACATGCGGCTATGAAATATAAATTCTTTCCAGTCTAGCTCAGTTATTGTACCTTGAAGAATAATATATAAATTATGTCTGAGTACCTACTATGGAGTTTTCATCTCCCATACCAAACAGTTTTATGGATTCTTTCAGAAATCTATCCGCTTTTATTATGTCTTCCTTTCTAGATTCCCCTGATACATCCTCATTATTGCAAGTCAAGTTTCTATCCCTACCTATAAGCAATATTCCCTACTGAAAGCTGATTATTTCTCCCAAAAATTTCTTAAGCTCTAAAATAGCAGTTTTTGGTGGAATATAGATTCATGCCAGCATAATCCTTCTCCCTTGCCAGTAACCCCATACTGCCACAATTCGACCATTATTGTCTTTTTTCCCTCCTCTGACACTATTGGTGCCCTTCTAGCAATCAGTATTATTACTTAACTTTTTCCTTTGTCCCTGAATTTCTGCTGAATGTCCATCCTGAAATCCTCTCTCTGTCAAATTCACATGCTCATTTCTTGCCCAAATGTGTCTCATGCAGCATTGCTATTTGTACTCTGCATTATTGTTGATATTGATGCACAGAAAGCATGCAGTAGAGTCCGTTGGGATTTTCTGAGTAGGAGAATGGCAGCATTTGCATTTCCTGATATAATAGTAGGGTTAATTAGGATGATATATGATGGGTTAAAGGGAAGACTTAAGGTGGTGGGTTTCTCTCTTATGAGCTTTTCTTCAGCAGAGGGACCAGGCAGAGATGTCCTCATTCCCAGTTGTTCTTTCCTTTATTTAGGGTCATTATCAAAGAAAATAAGGAATTCACAAATTCAAGAATATAATTGGTAGGGTAATCAAGAAAAGTTGGCTTTATTTAAAGATATTATTTTGTACTTCAACAATGTTGAAAAAGGATATTTTGGTTTTGTGGAACATTTTGAGACAGTTTCACATTTTTGGGGGATATAAATTTAATGAGGATAAAATAAAGGATTTGGTGATGAACTATTTACCCAAACATTAATTAGTACAGTAATACTCATATTTATGGGGTACATGATAAGATGAAGCATTTAAGTGTATGGAGTAAAAAGGAATTTCGTATGGCAGCTAAGGATATGCAGTACTTGTATATTTTAATATCTTTAATGTATACAACAGTTGCTGGAAAGGCTCCCCCACACATAACACATTTAAAGTACCCTGACTACACTCTATGTAAATAAACTACATTGCAATGTAATACGCAATTTATATCATGAAATGTTTTATACAAATAGTAATTAGAGCAAAATTTTTTATTTAGTTACCTCTTTTTTCCATTTAGTGTCCTTCTAAATATTAATGACGTAGAGTGGACTATATGCTTTACAGTCCACCCACAAGTTTAACAAAGTCACCAAACTTCAAGCATTTCTCAGCCACTTTTTCTTGCTAAGCCATATTTCACATATGTGATTGATATTTTATAATTTCCATTTGTTCACTCACTAATTTTACTGTTGCTCATCTTCCTGATCATTCCCATCTCCCAAAACCAGACTTTGGTTCAAGTCCATAGTACTCCTGGTTCTTCTAATCAACTCCTGTGCTCTTTGTCTCTCTCAAGCAATGTCTTGTGCAATGTTGGAAAAGGTTTCACATGCAAAGTCTGTCTATGAGCTTTATTGTTGAAAGAATGAAAAGCATAGTCCACTTCAGCTTGCTGGCTTACTTTTTGTTGGATAAACCTTTTTATTCCCTCCCTAGCCTATTTTTCATCCAAACCATGCATTTTATTATCCAGGAAAAATATTCTGAAGAAAGATGACTACAGCATCGTGACTATCACTCCTCCCCCTCGACATTCTGTGGCTGTTGGGATAAATTTGTTTCTCGTCTGCAGTGGTACAGTGAATAGTTATTTTCCACAAACACTTTGCTGTCTACAGGTGTTCTTTGTGTTTCACTGTTGTAGTTATCACATTTGGGTTATCCCTGCTGGGGTAGCCCTTGGCCGGCCTGAATACCAGAGACATAGTATTTCTGCTTCGGTTGCTATTGCTTGACGACTGACGTCATGTCATCAGTGCTATAAAGGAAGGCAGCCAACACCATTACATCAGTCTTTCTTGCTGTGGAGCCCTAAGCAGAAGCAGTTCACACGAGTGCAGGTCGGCCGCTACTGAGTTTCATTTCTGAATTGAAGTTGAAGTCTTTGAAAGCTAAGTACCCCATTGGGGATCCTTTTTTCTTGCACTAACCAATATCAGAAAAAGTTAATAATTGCCTTACCTCTAGAAAGCAAATACCACACCGGGACTTCTACTACTACTGCGTTACTTGTATAGGCCCAGACCACGACATCCCTCTTTGTCGGTTCTGTGTTTTGTTTAACACCAGAACTATTCGTCGCCGGGCCCTTCTTATAGCCAGATATTTCCGTTTACAGTCCTCGAATTCTGATATGGCTTCCATAAGCCATCCGACAGCAGATGATTTGAAAAAATGTAAAGATAGAGACAGACAGCACAGGACTAAACCTTCCGACGATGTTACTGCCAAGTTGGTCATCCTCTGATGCCCACTTCAGTTAATTCGCAGGCCTCTAACAAGACCCTTTTGGAATTTGTTATGCCGCAGAACTCTTCTTCATCTAAGCATCCTGCAGTCATCTTTATGTTGAATGGGTCCGGAGCCACTGTGCAGGCACCGGCTTCCAAGGAAGTCCTTCTCAACACTGAATCCAGACATAAACCGACAGCTACCATTATTTCTAAAACAACCGAGTTCCTTAGGCCCAAGGGTCGAACCACCCCAAGAAACCGACTTCCAGATATTATTTGGCACCTGCTCCCTTGCCTCAGTCACAAATGCTTAGAATGGCAGATGACCTTATCATGCTGATTAGGGGAAGCCAAGCCACTCCCTCAAAAAGAAAGCGATCTGTCTCCAGTAGTTTTGTCCGAACGAGTCAGATGAATCTAATGCATCTTGACTATGAAGACATGCAGCCCCTCTCTACTTATGAGGATTCTGATGCAGAGGAATCTATTCCTTCAGCCTCTCCCCCAGAGGATTTTTCCTTTGGGGAAACCCTGCATACTGTAAGGGAGCATTTCAAATGGGAGAGTCAGGACTCCCCAAAGTCTAAAAAGAGACTCAGAGAGTTCCTGAACCTTCCGCAGCACAGGCCTTTAGCCATCCCCCCAGTCCTAGATGTGATGGATGATGTCTTCCTTGAATCCAACTCGACTCCAGACGCCCTCCCTCCTGCTTCCAGAAAGCCAGACAGGTACTACAGCAGGGGCGGCTCATGGCATCGGGCTGCCGGACTGCAGCCCCCTCAAACTAAAAATTAAAAAAGAAAACAAAAAGAAAATAATTTTTTTAAATTTCGCGGACTTCGCGCATGCACAGTAGTCCCGACTACCGTCGGTCTATGCGCATGCTCAAGGCAGTCCGGCGCCAGGACCATAGAGGACACAAGGAGGCGTCTGTGCACTTTAAAGTGCACAGACGTCCGGACTGCAACAGCAGCAGTCAGAACAGTCTAGGGAGGGAGCTTGGGATCTCGTCGGGATGGAGCTTTGCTGGGATCTCACCGGTCTTTGTGAGTATTGCGCGGGCAGGATATGGTATGGAGAACAGACAGGTAAGTGTATGGTGCATTTTACTTTATGTGTTGGTGCTTTTAACTGGATAGAGAGGTGTGTGTGTGTGTGTGTGTGTGTGTGTGTGTGTGTGTGTGAAAATGCCCCAGGTGCTCATGGTGGTGTGGTAGGGAATACCTCAGGCTTGAACCCTGTATGCAGGTGTTAAAGACTTGAGTTCTACCCACCACCATTGTAAAAATTGCAGATTTTTGCCTCATATTTGATCTGATCTGTTCCTCATAATATCTGTGGTTTGTAAATGTTGCAATGCTTGATATTTGATGGTGTAGTAGTAGCATTGTTGCCTCACAGCTGCAGGTTCTCAGATTTGATTCTTGGCTGGGGTTCCTTCTTTGTGGGGTCCGTATCTTCTCCCTGTGTTTGTGTGGGTTTGCTTTTGTGTCCTCCCATGTTACAAAGACATGTCTGCATTATTTCCTCCTGGGCCTCTGCTGAAAATTGTTTTTTTGTTCCAAGTCAGACTGTCCTGATTAACAAATGTTAAATAAAATTGACAGGCATTTGAATTTCAGACTTCAGGTTTCTGAATGTTTAATTCCTTGCAGATTTGATGGTGCAGTGGTAGTATTGTTGCCTCACAGCTATAGGTTTTCTGGTTTGATTCTTGGTTGGGGTGGCTTCTGTGTGGAGTCTGCATCTCCTCCCTGTGTTTGTGTGGATTTGCTCTGGTGCCCTGCCATTTTACAAAGACGTGTCTGCAGTATTAATCCCTGCGTCTCTGCTGAAAATTGTTTTTGTTCTGTCCACAGTAAAATTGACCGGCATTTGAATTTCAGACTTCAGGTTTCTGAATGTTTAATTCCTTGCAGATTTGATTATGCAGTGGTAGTATTTCAGACTTCATAACCTTCATAAAAATGCATGTTAAAGTAAGAGCCGTTCTATCAACTGTCTCAATTTATACAAGAGCAATTTTTAGTACTGTTTATAAATATATTTGGCCTTGTTCAGATTTACTGCATTAACAGGTTGAGAGGTACATGCAAATAAATTGCTTTATAGAATTAGGCATAGCCAACCTCTCAACTGTCCCCAATTTTTGGCTCAAAATGTTGCTCTTCCCCTAATAATCCCTCCGCAAAATAGCAATTTTGGAAGAAAACATGGAGGGTTTACAATTAAGAAATAACTGTAATATTCAAAGTTATAGATTACTTGAAATGCATGTAGATTCTTTTATTTTGTCAGCTGCTCAAGGTAGCAGTACTAATATTAAAAGTGTCCCTTCTTTGACAGGTAGCAGCTGTATTGTGTGTCTATTTTATATTTTTGCATCACATTTTTTGGTCCATTTTTCATAAAATTGTGTTTTTTGGCAAATTAGTGACAAATCACTAAAGACTGAAGTTAGTAAATGACAGACATTTGAGTTTCATATTTTATACCCTTCAGAAAATTCATACTAATGCAAAACCTATTCTATTATCTTTCTAAGTTTATTAGAGCAATATTTAAAAATTGTCCTTATTGTTGTGCCTTTGTCCCACTTCTGTGTATGGCTTTGACCAGATTTCTTGCTCTTGAGGTTGAGAGGTATGACAAATGTGTCAGGGCCATCACAGTCAGCCAGAGAGATTTCAAATTGTGACATGCTTGTTGCACCCCACTCCCCCATGTAGTGACTCTGGATGTGTCCAAGCAAGGCAAGGAGTAGTTGTATCTACCTTGGATTACTACAGTGGCTTTCATCTGTCCTTGATTTTGCAGAATGGTCTGGTTTCTGTCATATTTTTGTACTGTTGATTTATGCTTATTACTCAGATTTATGCTTATTACTCAAAGTGCCTGTTGCTCTGTGTTTAAGTAGCAATGCTTTAATGGCCATAATAAGGTAAGCTTGTCTGACATCGTAAGATGCAAGTAAGCTTTAATAAGCATACTGTTAAAGAATTGCCAACATTGAAAGCCTTTCTGTTGTTGCCATGCAGAGAATACTTGACTAGATAATGTATAAGCCTTGGGTATTAAAGGACAGGATTCCATTATTTTAAAGCTCATTACACTTGTTGGAGACTTCCAGTCATCTCTACAGACTTTACCCGTAAACTAAACAGAATGCCAATCATGTGTGGTCCATAACCTGTACAGTAATCCTTTAAGCAATGTATCTTGAGCTTGTTTCTTGTTTGCTTTTCGTTTTTTACTTTTATCACGTTTTCCCCATGAAACAAGTTGTCAGGCAGCAGGTCTTTTTTGGATAAGAAACATTTTTACAAGTGGGGGCATCACATAGATTTCTACTTTCAGCATGTTGCTTGGTACTTTAATAAAGCTGAATATATTATAATTAGAACTGCAGTGCAAGGAGAAGTGGTTTGAGTTGAGTGCTTCTGGTTTTTCTTGTACTTGATTTTGACTGGCATTCCAGTAATGTATTTAAAAAGTAATTTATTTTTCATGCCTCACAACCTTTTGTTTCCATCTAGATATTAAGTAAGCTGTCATGCAGCCAATGCATTGAAATATTTTTATTCTTCTACACTTATTTTTGTCTTGATTGGACTTTCATAATGATGGTTTGCCACCCAGGGCAGCGTATTTAATTAAAGTTAGTTTTTTGTGGTTTTGTGCATAGCTCCTCCCCTTTACGGTTGACCACACCCCTTCCCTTTGACCCCACCCATTCAGCGTCTCCTGCAGCCCCTCTGTGATTTGAAGTCACCAGCTGCTACTGTACTACAGAGTCACTGACTCTCACAAATATCTCTTTAAAAACCCAGCAGCGGACCCTGAGGTCATTACTCAAGGCCCAAAGGGGTTAAAGCTACTTCAGCTACAAATACCACCCCCTCAGACAGGGATTACATGGTACTGGACAGATGGGGTAAAAAACTACACCTTAGCTACTCTTGCTATCAGGGCACTAAATTGTCAGTTCCATATGCTTAAATATCAGCAACATACCTTGGAACTCCTTAAACAAAAAATTTCCTCCTTTCCTGCATGGGCAGAATCTAAAGATTTACAGGATTTAATACACTTTGCACTGCGGTTTTGACGCCCTAGAAGCTTCTTGCAGGGTAGCAGTCAGTGAATCTGTCATTAGAAGACATGCATGGCTTAAAGAACAACCCCTGCCAGACCACGTCAAATCAAAATTGTTGGATGCACCCTTGCACAAAGATAACTTATTTGGTACTAAAGCAGAAGAGGTGTTAAAAAAGGTGGAAGAAAAAGCAAAATCTATGCAGACTGTTAAAGATTTCTTACAAGTACAGCCCCCTAGGTTCAGCAGGTATTTTCCTTCCAAGCACTGGTCCTTTCCTGCACCTAGTAAACAGGGTCAGCCTAGGTCCTGTGCAAACAGACGACCTAGACAGCAGTCCCATGGGATGCAGAGATCTAAGCAGTGGACTGCCTCCACTTCAAAACCAGAGAGTTCTAAGCCACCCTGTTATGGTATAAACTCAGAATGACTCACCCCTCCCACCCTGTTAATGGTATAAACTCACAATGACTCACCCCCTCCCTTCCTCGCCTCTGCCCATCATCACATACCCCTAGGAGGAAAACTCTCCTTTCACTCAAGCACCTGGGCCACCATTACCAAGGGTCAATGGGTTCTGAACATTGTGTCTCAGGGGTACAAATTCTCCTTCCACACCCTTCCAACCCCAAAAGGGTTCCCAGATCTGCCACCCATCAGTGGGCAGAGGCTCAAAAGCAAATCCATACCCTGCTCTCCTTGGGAGCAGTAGAACGCATTCCTGCAGAGCAGATAGGCCAAGGCTTCTCCAGACTTTTTCTGGTACCCAGAAAGGAGGGCACCTGGCGCCCCATCCTTGATCTATCCATTCTAAACACCTTCCTGGTGATCCTAAAATTCAAAATGCTCACCCTCCAGCAGCTGCTACCCATGCTATCCAAGGACACTTGGCTAGACACCCTGGACTTAAAAGAGGCCTACCTCCACATTCCCATCAGGGAGTCCTGCAGAAAATATCTTCGCTTCAGGGCAGGATCTCAACACTTTCAGTTCTCTGCACTTCCCTTTGGCTTATCTACTGCTCCCAGAGTTTTCACAAAATGCCTGGCTCTGGCCATTGCTTTTAGCAGACAAAGAAATATTCAAATTTACCTCTACTTAGACATCTGCCTTATTCAGGCAGACAGCCAGAAAAAGCTGCTCAAAGACCTGGCCTTTGTAAAGGACTTACTTACGTCCTTAGGGTACACAATTAACAAAAAGAAATCCAAACAGGTACCCACCAAAAGGATAATCTTCCTGGGAGCAAGTCTGGACACAGCATCGCAGATGGCATGCCTAACGCC
Organism: Protopterus annectens; assembly: GCF_019279795.1. Lineage (NCBI taxonomy): Eukaryota > Metazoa > Chordata > Ceratodontiformes > Protopteridae > Protopterus > Protopterus annectens. Next base: position 556,098,561 of record NC_056736.1, on the reverse strand, counting down.
AGAGAAACAGTTTCCTATCAGCTTACTTCTCTCAGCTGGCCACCAGGCCCCAGCGTTCTGCAAAGGAAATCCTGCAAGTCCTGGGGTCATGACATCTTACATACTCCTTATTCCATATGCCAGACTGCATATGAGGAAACTTCAGTGGTACTTTAGAGTCTTTGGTGTCAGCACTGTCAAGATCTGGAAACTCGTTTACCTGTCATTCCTTGCCTGAGGAAGGAATTTCTTTGATGGGCAACAGCCTGCTCTCACAACAAGGGACTGCCCTTCTCCCCACACCCCGCCGCCGATACCCTCACCACAGATGCATCAGACTATGCTTGGGGTGCACACCTGGACGGCAGGTGCATACAGGACCAATGGAACCCCCAGCAACTGCCCCTAAACATCAAGTACAAAAGAGATGATGGCTGTGCAGCAGGCCTTGTTAACTTTCAAACCCCTTCTGTCTCCAGGGGTCCTCCTGATCAAAACAGAGAACACCACAGTGATGTGATACATCAACAAGCAGGGAGGGACTCACTCCTACCCGCTGTGCAGGCTGGCCATGATCCTTTGGTTCACAGCCTCTTCCATGTATCTACGTCTGTTAGCACAATGCCTGCCAGGCTTTCTCAACTCTTGGCAGACCAATTAAGCAACAAACTGTTGGACCCCCACAAGTGGCAGCTCAACAGAAACAATTTCTTACTAATAACTCAGAAATGGGTAACCCCGGAGGTCAACCTGTTTGCCTCCCACACTAACCATCAGCTCAGCAAATTCTGCACCAGGGAGCATCACTGCATGGCATGGAAAGTAGATGCCCTGTCTTACCCTGGGTAAACCTCTCAGTCAATGGCTTTTTTCTCCTACCTCTCATTCTCAAGGTACTGATCAAAATAAGGGAGGAAAAACCATGGACCATTCTCATAGCTCCAGACTGGCCCAGACAGCACTGGTACCCCTTGCTGTGAAGCCTGTCCCCACTGCCACCATGGAATCTTCCTCAGGTTCCCAACCTCCTAACCCAGAGGGAAGGGAAATTCATGGAAACCTTATTGCACGCACTCAATTTGGCAGCATGGCTTATAACCTGACCCCTGACCTATCTGCCCTCCTCAGTAAACAGGTGCTGGATGTTATCCGATAGGCCAGACGCCCTAGCACCAGAAATTCATATGCAGATAAATGGAAAAGGTTCTGCACCTGGATCCAGGCTAAGGGGACAAACACGGCACAGCCCTCCATCCCTCTCATCCTGGATTATTTAGCTGACCTACTACACAGTGGTCTGTCCTTCTCTATAGAAATTCATGCCTCTGCTATTTCCGCTCATTTTCCCAATGAGCAGTCTCTTTTTTCACACTCTCTGATCAAGCAGTTCCTCAGAGGGGCTAATAACTTGAGGCCCCCCTGAAGTGCACCATCGCCAGCTTGAGACCTTATCTTTGTCCTGGAAAAACTCAACTTGCCTCCATTCGAACCAGCTTCTTCTGCAGAGCTAAAATTTCTCTTCTGGAAGACATCCTTCCTCTTGGCCATCACTTCAGCCAGAAGAGTTTCTGAGCTGCAAGCACTCATGGCATTGGAACCCTTCATCATCTTCCATGCAGACAGGGTATCTCTCAGAACTAATCCATCTTTCATGCCCAAGGTGGTATCCAGTGTGGCTCTCAACCAATCCATCTATTTTCCCACCTTCTTTCCTAACCCTCAAAACAAGGAGGAAATTATTCTGAACTCTGTAGGTGTGCACAGACAGCTCAGATACTATCTAGACAAGACTAAACCCCTCAGAAAATCTGATCAACTGCTGGTTAGCTTTGCTTCAGGGGCAGAGGGCAAAGCCATCTCCAAACAAACCATTTCCAAATGGATAGCACACTGTATCCATTTTTGCTACAAACAGCACGGCAAGGCTCTCCCCAAGGGGGTCAGGACCAACTCCACCAGGGCAGCCTCCACCTCTGCAGCATTCCTCAGAGGAGTCCCCACCAGGAACATCCTGGAGGCTACCACCTGGACGTCTGTTCACACCTTTACCAAAATTACCACCTGCCTTTCTTTTCTAAATCCAGGGGAGGTTTTACCTCTGCAGTCTTGCAGGGCATGCTAGCCAGCCCCCTAGATTCCTTGACTGCCTCCACCCATTTCTTCAGTTTTGGGAATCTACCCAAATGTGATGACTGTAACAGTGAAACATGAAAGAACATAGTACAGTTGTCTACACTTACTATAAATGTAGATGTTAGTGTCTTCACTGTTGCTGTCCTGGTTTCCCTCCCTCCTTCCCCTTTATCTTTTTGTTTCCTTCTTCTTTCTTGTTCTACTTTCCTTACAAGGGACTTATTGATAGTTTGTTCCACAGGTAGGGTCCTGCCACCAGCGCCTGGCCTCCTACTTTGGGGGCTCCTGACTAGTTAGGGCAAGAAAAACTGATGTAATGGCATCAGCTGCCTTCCTTTATACCACTGACGTCCTGACGTCAGTGTTAAAGCGACAGCAACCAAAGCAGAATTACTAAGTCTCTGGTATTCAGGCCGGCCAAGGGCTACCCCAGCAAGGATAGCCCAAATGTGATGACTGCAACAGTGAAGACACTCAAACATCTACATTTATGGTAAGTGTACACAACTGTACTTTTTTACTGCTTTTCCTTTCTGCCATAGTTTCGTCAGGATCAACACTTTCTGTTGGTATGATTGCATCTTTACTAATATGTGTCTTAGCTGCCTTCTTATGGCCAGGTTTGGAGCATACACTCAGTATTCCCTTTCAATTAATAAATCCTGTTGTGGAACACCAGTCTACTTACTTAGCTGTGCTTTCATAAAAATGAATATGATATGTTCTTTATTATTTTCCTGGTGCTGTAGAACATTTCATGTTTTCTGTGCACACTCTGGCTTCTAACCCTATTTTTGAAACAGTTGCTCTTCAGAAGCTTCATACTCGGCCACCCTTTACATCATTTCACCATATATATATATATATATATATATATATATATATATATATATATATATATATATATGGCTCTACCTGACAAGGTCGACAATTGAGAACATCGACAGCTATTTAACAAGGACGATATCAACGAAAACTTAGAAAACCGAAAGTGCATAAAACCGACACTTCAGAAGATTGACAATAACATAGCGCAGTAATACATACACATTTCAGTAAAGTAACATCTGAATCACAGCTCAGTACTGTTGTAAATTGTCTGTCATGAATATCATTTACAAATGCAACATATAATATTACCTCCGTGAATGAATATGTTTTACACAATCTGCCTTCCAATGTATGTTAATAAATGCCATTGCAAAGAGGAAAAATACTTAAACGTGTACGCATAATTAGCAATTAAAACAGAATAAAGCTCTTAAGTACTTGTGTTATTGAGCGTTCGTTGTGCTATGCACCGAAGACAATATGACGAATGTGGACATGAATAGTCCGGGAGTACTTGGGACTTTATACCAGACCGTATATTCCCAGAAGAATAAAGCAATGTTAATTATCGACAGTTACCTGTATTACCTTGAACGTTTAAGGAAAACTAAAAGGTATTGGGCTTGTAAATATAAAAGTACAGAAGGCTGTAAGGGTAGAGCTGTTACCGTTTTGTTAGCTGACGGCGATAAACTTGAAAAATCAGTTGCTTATTGCCATGCTGTAGAACCAGGGGAGCTAGACCGATACCTTGTATGTAGTGAACTGAAAGTTAGAGCTAGTTTGAGTAGGGACACACCGTCACTGATAGTTGACGATGCATTATCGTCAACTTCCTTATCCACAATTCACTGTCTTCCGCAAAGAAGAGCTCTACTGCAACAAGTGAACCGTGTTAGACGTCTGAAGTGTGGACTACATGAAAAGGTTAAACTAACACTTGACACTATAGATTTCAGCAAGTTTAGCCTAAAGAATGGTGCATTTTTAAGTAAACGTATGTCAGATAATGCAACAGACACAACTGTGATAGTGTTCAGTACTCTGCATAATTTATTCGATTTAAGCCGAGCTACTATATGGCTAATGGATGGTACATTCTTTTCCAAAGGGGTGACCATTCGGCAACTATACAGCGTACATGCATTTGTAAAATATGGGACATGCACCAAGTCCGTCCCTCTAGTATATGCATTCATGTCTAAAAAAATCACTAAAAGCATACAACTATCTCTGGTATGGTATATTATTTCTGCTCACATCAAATAGTTTAGAAATGCAAGTTAAATTCGTCCTATGTGATTTTAAAATCGCAGTATTAAAGAGTATCAGACTTAACATTCCTGATGTTAGTTCTAAGGGTTGCCTCTTTCACTTTGGTCAAAACATTTGGCGAAAGGTACAATCCTTAGGTCTAGCATGTACATACAATAATTCACAGGAATTACAGCTAGCTGTGAAATCATTGGTAGCACTGGCATTCCTGCCTGAAGATAAAGTTAAAGAAACGTTTGATGAAATAAAGTCAACATTTCCACCAGAAGGAAAGGATGTCCTGCAATACTTTTCTGACTGGTACGTCTATGGGAAAAGGCATACATTCAATACTAGATTGACATCAGCAGTGAGATTTCCGCCATTGTTTCCTGTTAAGTTTTGGAATGTCTTCGAACTTAATGAACTTTCTTTGCCTCGAATGCAAAACACAGTGGAGGCATGGCATAGGAGGTTGAAGTGCTTGCTCGGTGATAGGGGGACGGATTTGAGGTATTTGCTGCACATATTGACATGTGAACAAGATCGGGTAGATGAACTGAGAGTACGAATGTCTACAGGGTATGTACCATCACCGAAAAAGAGAAAAGTAGTGCTTAGGCAACATCACTTTGAGACGCTTATAGCAAATATGCAACATTATTCTAACGTGGAGTTTGTCAGGGCTGTTGCAAGACAGTTGAAGATGTGAACGTTATAATGTTTTCATTGATTTTTGACGTGGACTACCAAGAGTTGAGTAGTAGAAAAATGTCGAGAAATATAAATTATGTATCATTTTTGCACTGGCACGGAGAAGTGTTGATCGCAATGAAGTGGTTTTATGTTTGTTTTGTTGTGTAATGGTGGAACACGTGTAAAATGACAAGAAACACGTCAATTATGTACGTGAACATGCTGTGGATATGTACATGCTGTAAACACTGTCGTCGAGCATTATATGGGGATTTGTCGAAGATATGGTTGTCGGTTATTTGATTTGTCGGTGTTCTCGTGTCGGTCATGTAGTTGTCGGTTATTTGGTTATTTGGCTTGTCGACCTTATATATATATATATATATATATATATATATATATATATATATATATATATATATATATATATATATATATATATATATATATATATATATATATATATATATATATACATACATATAGACATATATATATATATATATATATATATGTATATATATTAAAAAATGGTATGAATTTACCAATTATTTGAATAATAATACTTTTGGGATACATTTTACTAGTAAAATAGAACAATTCAATATTGATTTCTTAGATGTTAATGTTACTAAATTGATTGATGGAACAATAGTAACTAGTATGTTTAGGAAACCTTTTACCCTAGACACATAGCTAAAAACATACCAAAAGCACAATTTGTCAGATTAATGCGCCTTTGTAGTAGAGAGCAAGATTTGGATAAAGAGGCAGCAGATATGCATGATAGATTTATACATGGGGGATATAATAGTAGGCTGGTTTCTGGTGCCCTTGAACAGGGTAGAATACAGGATAGAAACAAGTTGTTAAATACAGATAAAGAGAAGATGGTTATGAAGGTAGATAAATTGAGATTCATTACTACCTAAATAGTAATAAAACAGATTGTAGAGAAACATTGGTCGATTCTAAGAAATGATCCTTTTTTGAACAGATGGTAGATGATCATTGTAATTTTGGTTACCGGAGGGGGAAGAATTTAGGATAATATCTCAATAAACATAAAAAATCTTCATTCATGAATAAAACAACACAAAGTGAGGAAGTACATTTTGTAGGAATTGTGTATATTGTAAGGTAGTATCTAAAACCAAGTCCTTCACATCTGTTAACACTACTAGAGTTTATGACATCAGGGTCTCGATTACATGCAGTACTGATTGGATTATTTATATGGTAGTGTGCAAGTGTGGTGCTTTTTATAGTGGGCAGACTTCTAGACCTTTTAAAAATAGGATTGCCCTTCATGTTAGTGACATTAATTGCAAAAGAACTCCTAGTGCTTTGTATAAGCACCAGTTAGATCATAGAGGTGCACATTTAATTTTTGTAGGGATAGACAGGGTGTTGGGTGATAATATAACCACTACAAAGAAACATAAAATACTAGATTTAAAAGAGAATATGTGGATATTGAAGTTGGGAGCTCTTTATAAACCAGGGTTAAATGAAAATCTTTAACATACATTGTTCCTTATTAGCTATTTGTGTCTTGTGTTTCTTAGAAAAGTTAATTATTTTATTTTATTATTTATCATTCTTTATTGATTTTATTTTTCAAAAATGTACTAAATACATCAGCTTAGTTATTCTTTA
>NC_056736.1:556082009-556084509 GCF_019279795.1 Protopterus annectens | reverse complement strand
ACATGGAAGCCTGCCTGAAGTTCAAATTGGTTCCGAGAGGGCTGAGAGTACTTAAAATGCCGACATTCGGCGACTCCAATCAGGAACTTCTTGCTAAGTGGCAGAAATGTAATTTAGAAACTAGTTTCTCCTATTTACGTATTTTAAATGAACATTATGATACATGCATTAGTGACTTAAAAAAGGACATCAAGGCCTTACAACTTGAATTAACTCAGATACTTAACAGTGAACAACAACATTTTATATAATGATCTACAGCACATGGTTTCGGCTTTAGATATCAAGTGTTTACAGGATAAGAGGCGTAAACTATAAAGAGATTTTTTTGATTTCAGTAAGTCCCAGGTTTTCTCATGGCCCAGGGACAATGCACGTTCGCGAACTGAATATCCACATAAACCCTCCAATATATCACAGAAGCCACCCACGAGGGTTGAGCAACCACGTGGGTTTGTCATAGACACTTCTCTTGCACCAACGTCATCAGACAACGCCGCTCATGTGGATTCTGATACAGCTTCTGCAACAAAGGTGAACGATTGCATAGTGGTTTCTCGTTCCGATGTTCCTGCAACAGAGACACTCAACTGCTCAGTGGCTTCTCGTTCCAATACGATGGTTGTAGAAGCACAAATCCATGTCGACCCGAATGCAGATATGGTCACGCGCCCATCTGCAGACAATTCGTCCAAGAACTAAGGATGAGACACACAGAGCAAACAGCTTCCTATTGATTCGTTTGTGAGTCAAGCCGAGGATAATTTATTCGGCATAGGCGATGGTTTGCCTTCTTTTCCCTTACCATTCCGACCACACGAGATAAGGACTTGGTCACCACAAGGACGAGCTACCAAGAGGAAGAATACAGAGGACAATTTGTTGTCCACAAAGAAGGTATGGAAAACACAAATGTAACTGACTCTGGTTTTATGAACTTTGAGACCTTTGCCAATCAATTAGTTATCAATATATCGAGTTATGATTTGAATGCTTTTGAACTATCTGTCCTTAACAAAGGACTGGGCTTTATTCCATCTAGTTATAATGATGCCACTGACATCATTGTGGACATCAAGTTATTCACTAGGAATTTGGCTTTGAAATTGTTGTTTAGACAACAAGATGAACAACTATCCAACATCCACATGCCTTTTAAAAAACCTTCCACATTTATACCCCAACAACACCCGCTTCTAGAAGCTTTTGAGCAGGCTGTTGAAAAAGACCTGTTTAAATTATACAATGATGTTAATGTCAAACCATGTTTTTATAATTTATCATTGAATGAGAAACGTGCTCTTGATAGTTTAAAGAATAATTGTTCCATCGTTATTAGACAGGCTGATAAAGGAGGTGCTGTTTTTGTTATGGATCATTCTTCATATTTTGAGAAAATGCAGTCTATGCTCTCCGACAAGGAGACGTACTCACCCCTTCCTACCTACAGATTAAACAACCTTATAAAAGGTGTACATTCTACACTTTATGATTTGATGTTGACAGGCATCATAGATAATGAATTATACCTTTATTTTTTGGTTGACAAGCCTTTGGTTCCATCTTTCAGGGGGCTTCCCAAAATACATAAAGACGCTGTAGATCCACCCTTATGCCCCATTGTATCCAGCAGAGGCTGGCTCACTGAACCTTTATCCATCTATCTTGACAAAATGTTTAAGCCTATTGTATCTCAAGTTGAACATATCTTAAGTGATACATCTGATTTTTTGAACAACTTGGCTAAATTCATTCAAACATCTTGTTTTGATTACAATGACATATTAGTCACTCTTGATGTTAAATCTCTTTTTACATCCATCCCTAATGATATGGGATTGGATTTAGTTAGAGCCATGTTGACACACAGTAAATTAAGTTCTCATCTGATTGATAGATTCATATCGTTGTTAGAATTGATTCTTGAGAACAACGTTCTATGTTATCAGAATAACTACTTTTTACAAACAAAAGGAGTAGCGATGGGCACCCCATGTGCCAACACTTATGCTAATTTGGTGTTGGCACAATGGGAATATACATTTGTATTTAACAGTGATTCACAATATCTAAGCAATCTAAAATTTTACAATAGATTTGTAGACGATGTGTTTCTTTTGTGGGGAGGCACTGAGGAACAACTTCTAAACTTTGTCAAATACATTAATGCCTCAACTGACTTCCTTAGTTTTGATTGTTCACACTCTATGAATCTCATTGATTTTCTGGATGTCAAGATCATTAAGAATATAGATGGCTTTGACACTGAACTCCACAGGAAACCCTGTTGGAAGAACAACTTGTTGCACCGTGGGAGCATGCATCCCCAACACATCTACAAGAACATTGTTAAAAATCAAACTACTAGGGTTTCCAAGTTGACATCAGATCAATCAACTTATCACAAACAGAAATTGAGTTTAGCCAGTGACTTTATATCTAGGGGCTATGATAAAAAACTAGTGAATGATGTTATTTCTGAAGGTGATTCCAACAGAAA
>NC_056736.1:556069509-556077009 GCF_019279795.1 Protopterus annectens | reverse complement strand
TCATTCTAAGTCTTTTGGATTAAGCACTTGGGCTTCAGACCAGTTGTTTTACATTAGGAAGGTTTGTGGCAAGCACTGTGGTGACAGGACAGGTAGCTTTCATCCTTCTAAGTTGGGAACTGCTGATTGAGAGCCCATTGTCCAAGGGTATTAGTTCTGGTTTAGGCACTTGGGCTTCAGGCCAGTTATTTTACATTAAGAAGGTTCATGGTCTGCACTCTTGTGGGAGAAGAGGCTGGACTCTGCCCTTCTGAGCTCGGAATTTCTGGTTAAAGGTTAATAGTGCCTGAATATTTGAACTGTATCTTACTGAAATTGGTACACCTTGTTTGCTCTAGCATAGACTAGATCTAGACCTGCTGAATCTAGCTTTGTTTATATGCTTGTTGTTTGTTTGCTTGTTATTTCCCTGGAAGCTAATTCCACCTAATACGCGGCTTCTCAGCGCTTCTGTGGATCACTAGTGATATCTGCATTGCTTACTGTACTAGTTCCTTGTTTCACTTGAAAGAAAGTTACTGTTTGTCATTTTTGCATTTAGTTACTTGTAACACATTGCACTCAAGTTACCTGGCACTTGCTCACTAAAGCAATTATATAAGTCAGCACTAAAAATTAAAAGCACTACACCCTCACTCCCCACTGGCCCTTGTTTTCTATTATTAAGGAATTCCCAATATTATTCTAGCATGTCCAAAGGTCAGTTGTCAATCTCCTCTCCGGTCCAGCTGGTGAATCTGGGAATCTTGAGGCAATGTTATAACTGCCTCATGTACACAGACAACCCTCTCCTCCTCCCACATAACACAAATACTTGCGAGATGCAGCTATTTAGCCAAACTGAGGCTGAGCTCTCAACTCAGGACTGGCAAGACCAGACAGGAGGAGAAAGCAACTACACACACCACAAAACCAGCCTCACAAAATGCTACCACACCATTGAATCAAACACATAAACACACAAAGACATACTCGGAGGCTCTGAGTAAAAGTTTACCTAAACAGCAGAGGCCTCCAAAGCAGACACCCAAACAACTGGTACCTCAAGACAGCCCACAAGCAACACATAAACCACAAAAGCAGTGTGTAAAGCAGTCACAGCCCTTAAGGCCAAATACAACACCAAACATACTTGTCATAGGTGACTCCATAGCCAGACACACTGACGCCCCACTCACCAGGCTGAACAAGGAGAGGGTCACAGTAAGCTGCCTATCGGGCGCTAGAATCCGCCACATAACACAAGCACTCTGGTCACTCCACGGCAAGTACAAATATGACACAGTCATTGTCCATGCTGGTGTGAACGACCTGAGACGCACTCCCTGGACTACATGAAAAGAGACATAGAGGAGCTCTCTGATTATGTAGCCCAGGCAGGTGTGACCCTGACCCTGAGCAGTATCCTTCCTTCACCAAGAATGATGCCACAATATAGAGACAAGATGATCAACTTTAACAATTGGCTTAATGTCTGGTGTCATTCAAAGGGGATCCAGTGTCTGTCTGCCTGGGATGACATGCTTGACAAGCCACGCTGCAGCAAGGGACGGCTTGCACCTGTCACCCTGGGATTCCGGATATTGGCTAAGGCTCTTGCCACCCCATAGTGCCTTTTTAGGCAAGGCTCAAATTCTAAACCTACCACCCTAGAAAACAAAAATGGAAGAAACTGAGGGTAATGCTGCTCAATGCCAGAAGTCTAAATCTCAAAATGCACGACTCGAGGCCCTTCTCAGTATGGAGAACATCGATGTCTGTGCTGTAACTGAAACCTGGTTCAAGGCTCCTGATATCACCCCGCACTATTAGGTTTTACCTCATATCATGCTCCGCCCCAAACCCAGAGCACACCACAAAAGGAGGGGGTGTATCCATATTCATAAAGGATACCCACACCTCCAGGTTGGTGGCAACGCATGAAGCTTCGGAAACCATCCAGGTGCAACTAACCATAGGCAAAACTTCTCTACAAATTGTAGCATGCTACAGGCCACCCTCTCAAACTCAGGAACCCCACACAGCCTTCCCGAAGACACTGGAGGGTATAAATGTATCTCCAAACACCATCATATTGGGTGACTTCAACTACCCGAATATAGACTGGGAACATTACTCAAGCCCTAGCTTTCTAGCCCAACGGTTCCTGGAGTTCATAAATTCAAATGCCATGGAACAGCTAGTCACTGTTCCCACGAGAGGAGAAAATATACTAGATCTCATTATCACAAACATGGGGACAAAATGCCCCACACCGGAAGTATATCCCTCATTAGTGAGATCTGATCATAAACTAATCTCACTGGAAATCCACATCCCGCCCCACCCCAAACAAAAAAGACCATAGTGAAGAACTTCTCTAAAGCAAACTTCACACTACTCAAGACTGGTGTGGTATCCTTCAAGGCCCTGAGCCAGTGGAAACCACAACCCAAGCTGCGGAAGCCCTTACAAATGCCTTCTATGAACACCTCCAGGACTGCATGGATCAGGCAAACCCAAATAAAACCAAGACTCTTTCCACAAAGGGCAAACGTCCAGTCTGGTGGACCCCAGCCATTAACAAACTTTACAATAAGAGGAGAAAGCTATTACATGATAGAACAAAATCCATAAAAGGGAAGTCACCCCTGATCATTATTAGTAAAAAAATACGAGCACTCATAAAATCAACTAAGGCCAATTTTGAGAGAAAAATTGCGATGGATTCAAAGGACAATCATAAGGCTTTTTTCAGCTATGTTACGAACCTGGGTGGAAACTCCCAGATATGCTCAGAATTAGTCCAAAATGATACAAAAATCACTGAACCCACAGACATTGCCAACATACTGGCAGACAGGTTCAGTGCAAACTTCGCCCCCCTCTCCCCCCTAAAGGAGAGATAACTATCCCAGCAGAGTGTAGCCTCCCAGACATCTCAAATGCGCAGTTGAAAGCTGCTCTCTCTAAAGCTAAAAACACAGCATCAATGGGACCGGATGGTGTCCCCGGCTGTGTGCTACATGAGCTAAATGAGGAATTAAACCCGCACATAAGGCAGCTTTTTAATCTCAGCCTTACCTCAGGATATGTGCCCAAGGAGTGGCGTACGGCAACTGTGGTCCCACTCCACAAAGGCGGTGCCTCTACGGACCCTGGTAATTACCGCCCCATAAGCTTAACAAGTCTAGTCTGCAAAGCTATGGAGAGGATCATAATGGAGCTCATAAACAAAGATATAGGGGCCTTGCAGACATTGGACCCAACCCAGTTTGGCTTCGTCAAGGGCAGATCATGCCTTTTGAACTTGGTCGACTTCTCTGAAACAGTCACCAAGGCCATTGATGAGGGAAAGGCAGTCCATACAGCCTACCTTGACCTTGCAAAGGCTTTCGACACAATACCCCACTCTGGTATTGTAGAAAAACTTACCAGCTTAAATGTAAACCCATATGTCACAAGATGGGTTGCAAACTGGCTTAAGGACAGAACCCACAGGGTTAGAGTTGCTGGCGCTATGTCAGACTCCAAGCCAGTCACAAGTGGTGTGCCACAGGGCTCGGTCCTTGGCCCCCTATTGTTCGGCATCTACGTCTCAGACGTACAGGCCAACATGGGAGGACTTTGGCTGACAAAGTTTGCAGACGACTGCAAACTGGGCGCCATGGTGGAAAGTGCATCGGACACGGATAGCCTTCAGAAGGGACTCACGGAAACAGATAGCTGGTGCCAGAGCCATGGCCTGAAGTTAAACGCCAAAAAATGTATAGTCATACCCTTCGGGAAAAACAAGGTAACCCCAAGCTACCATATAGGTGGCAATCCACTAAGCACAGAAGAGGTTATCAGGGACCTGGGGACCCAGGTTGACAGTGGCCTTGCTCTTGACACTCACGCTGTTAAAGTGGTTAGAAAGACCTTCTACATTGCCCACCTGATCATGAAGGGATTCACATCCAGATCTAGTGAGGTCATTGTTCCCCTGTACTCTTCACTTATCAGACCAATGATCGAGTACAATGCCCCATTCGGGATGTTTCGCACCCGACATCTGCAGCAATTGGAGAGACCCCAAAAGTTCCTCACCAAAAGGATAAAGGACTCCAAAATCTGTCATATGCTGCCAGATTGAAGAAACTCCAGCTCTATTCAGTTGCATACCGTCTGCTCAGAGGTGACATGTGCCAGACATACAAGGCCATGTCCAACCCGGAATTAATGGACATGTTCCACCTCAAAAAATCCAAATCCACCAAAACCACTAGAGCAAGCGACTTAAACCTTAGCACGGATATAAATAGGATGTGCTGGAGGGATAGATTTATCACTCAGAGACTCCCTATGCTGTGGAATAAAATCCCGGGCCATGTGAGGCAGAGCACCTCGCTGGCTCTGTTCAAGAGAAATCTTGACCTGTGGATGGGAGATCGTAGGTTTATCCCGGGAATCATCTCTGTGTCACTGCTGGACAGAGGCACAACAAACTAATGGGCACAGTATTTTTTCATATAAGGGGTGGCGTAAGCCACAAAAATTTGGGCTAGGCTTATAAATGCCTTAGGGCAGATAGCCTAGTATAAACCTATGAACCTATATGTGTATAGTTTTATTGGCTATTTTGGGTCAATTCCTAACTCCTTGATCTCCCTCTCTTAAAACCCGATTGCCTCATAGTTTTGGCGTCTTTTTGGACTTGTTGGCTGTTGGTGAAGCACCCACCAAGAGGAGAAAACGCTGAGAGAAGAAAGGAGCCACTTTTGACATTTTAAGTATTTTGCTTCAGATTATTTGTTAAGTTTTTCTGCATTGCTGCCTACGTTTGAGCATTTTCTGGCTTGTTGAACTTGATTTCTGTGTTGGTAACTGTATTTAGAATACAACCGATAGCTGATTACTGAATTTCCTGCCTGCACTTATTTTTAAAATCGTTTTTTTTCTTAAAACTTGCATTTTATCTGTCTCTTGCCTAGCACTCAAGTGTGGGGTCATTTACTTCACTGTTCTAACTTGTTGATACTTGTGAGCCTCTGCTTTCCTTAAAAAAAAAAAAACAACAAAATCTTGCTTTTTTCCCACTTTTCTGAGATTTAAAAAAGTTCAGTTACAGATTTGCTGTTTTGAACTGTTTGTAAGTTTCTTGGAGGCCATTGTTTGCTTGGGCTAAAGGGAAGTCTCTGTGTTCATCAGTGGCAGTGATAAACATTGAGCAGCCTGCCTGCCCCTGTGGGAGTGGTTACTGCCTTGAAACTGTAGTTTTATTGGCCATTTTGGGTCAATTCCTAACTCCTTGATCTCCCTCTCTTAAAACCATCTTTTGCGCGGTTTTGCACATAGCGCAACATCGGGCAGCGCCGCCTAATTGGGTTTAAACTATTCCTGTATTTCTCAAATTAAACACCATATTCTCATTCTAAGGCCCCTCACTGGTCCAAATAAGTAATTTCACAAGTTAGCACTAATAAACCATAAGCACTACTTACTCTTATACTCTCTACGATTACCTTGTCCCCTATTGGTCTGTTTTAATTCAGTTCCCTATATTACTCTAGCATGTCCAAAGGTCAGTCAGTGGTTTCCTCTCCAGTCCAGCTGGTGAATCTGGGAATTTTGAGGCAATGTTACAACTGTCTCATGTACACAGACAACCCTCTCCTCCTCCAAACAGGTTCAAATATATGTGAGAGATGCAGCCATATAGCCAAACTGGAGGCTGAGCTCTCTCATCTCAAAACTGGTGTAACCAGTGAGGAGGAGAGGGTAACCTCACACAATACAATTCCAGTATCACATAGTCCCACTACAACAGTGAACCAAACACATAAAAACACAAAAACATACTTGGAGGCTCTAAATAAAAATCTACCTAAGCAACAGAGACCTCCAAAGCAGACATCCAAGCAAACGCTACCCCAAAACAAAACCCGTACAACACACAGCACACAAAGTCAGTGTGCCAAGCAGTCACAGCCCTTAAGGCTGAATAACGCACCTGATACTCTTGTAATAGGTGACTCTGTTGTCAGACACACTGACGTCCCGCTCACCAGGCTGAATAAAGAGGTCACAGTGAGCTGCCTGTCGAGCGCTAGGATCCGCCACATAACGCAAGCACTCAGGTCACTCTAAAGCAAATACAAATATGACTCAGTCATTGTACATGCTGGTGTGAATGACCTGAGATGTACCTCCCTTGACTACATGAAAAGAGACATAGAGGAGCTCTCTGATCATGTAGCCCAGGCCGGTATGACCCTGACCTTGAGCAGCATCTTACCCTCACCTAGAATGATGCCACAGTATAAAGACAAAATGATCGATTTTAACATTTGGCTAAAATTTTGGTGTCATTCAAAGGGGATCCAGTGTCTGTCAGCCTGGAAAGACATGCTCGACAAGCCATGTTGCATCGCTAGGGACGGCTTGCACCTGTCACCCCTGGGCTTTCGGATAATGGCAAAGGCTCTTGCCACCCCCATAGTGCCTTTTTTGGCAAGGCTCAAAAGTCAAACCCACCTCTATAGACAGCACAAGGAACAAGAAACTAAGGGTAATGCTGCTAAACGCCAGAAGTCTTAACCTCAAGATGCATGCACTCGAAGCTCTCCTCAGTATGGAGAACATTGATATCTGTGCAGTGACAGAAATCTGGTTCAAGGCTCCAGAGAGCACCCCAGCACTACCAGGTTATACCTCATATCATGCTTTTAGGCCCCAAAACCCGGACCGAACCACAAAAGGAGGGGGTGTTTCCATATTTATCAAGGATATCCACACCTCCAGGTTAGTGGCATTGAACGAAGTATCGGAGACCATCCATGTGCAACTGACAGTGGGCTAGACTGCTTTTCAGTTTATAGCATCCTACAGACTCTCAAAGTCAGGAATCCCACTCCGCTTTCCTGAAAACATTGGAGAACATGAAGATCTCTCCGAACACCATTATATTGGGTGACTTCAACTACCCAAACATAGAGTGGGAGCATTACTCAAGCCCCAACACCTTAGCCCAAAGGTTCCTGGAATTTATAAACTCAAATGCTATGGAACAACTAGTCACCACTCCCACACGAGGGGAAAATGTACTAGACCTGATCATTACCAACATGGGGACTCTATGCTCCATACCAGAAGTATATCCCCTCATTGATAAGATCAGACCATAAATTAATTTCACTGGATATCCACATCCCGACCCCACCCCCAGCCCAGAAAACCACAGTGAAAATCTTCTCAAAAGCAAACTTCACACTTCTCAAAACTGAAGTGGAATCCTTCAAGGCCCCAGGGCCAGTGGAAACTACGGCCCAAACTGCAGAGTCCTATATAAACGCATTCTATGGACATCTCCAGGAATGCATGGATCATGCTATCCCAAACAAAATCAAGACCCAATCATCCAAAGGCAGGCGTCCAGTCTGGTGGACCCCAGCCATAAATAAACTGTACAACAGAAGGAGAAAGCTACTACACGATAGAGCAAAATCCCTAAAAGGGAAGGCATCTCTGATCAGTACTAGC
>NC_056736.1:556054509-556064509 GCF_019279795.1 Protopterus annectens | reverse complement strand
TGTCCTTAAGCCAGTTTGCAACCCATCTTGTGACATATGGGTTTACATTTAAGCTGGTAAGTTTTTCTACAATACCCGAGTGGGGTATTGTGTCGAAAGCCTTTGCAAGGTCAAGGTAGGCTGTATGGACTGCCTTTCCCTCATCAAGGGCCTTGGTGAATGTTTCGAAGAAGTCGACCAAGTTCAAAAGGCATGATCTTCCCTTGACAAAGCCAAACTGGGTCGGGTCCAATGTCTGCAAGTCCCCTATATCTTTGTTTATGAGCTCCATTATGATCCTCTCCATAGCTTTGCAGACTAGACTTGTTGCTTATGGGCGGTAATTACCAGGGTCCGTGAGGCGCCTTTGTGGAGTGGGACCACAGTTGCCGACGCCACTCCTTGGGCACGATCCTGTGGTAAGGCTGAGATTAAACAGCTGCCTTATGTGCGGGTTTAATTCCTCATTTAGCTCATGTAGCACACAGCCGGGGACACCATCCGGTCCCATTCATACTGTGTTTTTAGCTTTAGAGAGAGCAGCTTTCACCTGCGCATTTGAGATGTCCGGGAGGCTACACTCGGCTGGGGTTTTTATCTCCTTTAGGGGGAGAGGGGTGAGTTTGCACTGAACCTGTCTGCCAGTATGTTGGCAATGTCTGTGGGTTCAGTGATTTTTGTATCATTTTGGACTAATTCTGAGCATATCTGGGAGTTTCCACCCAGGTTCCTAACATAGCCGAAAAAGGCCTTATGATTGTCCTTTGAATCCATGGCAATTTTTCTCTCAAAATTGGCCTTAGTTGATTTTATGAGTGCTCGTATTTTTTACTAATAATGATCAGGGTGACTTCCCTTTTATGGATTTTGTTCTATCATGTAATAGCTTTCTCCTCTTATTGTAAAGTTTGTTAATGGCTGGGGTCCACCAGACTGGACGTTTGCCCTTTGTGGAAAGAGTCTTGGTTTTATTTGGGATTGCCTGATCCATGCAGTCCTGGAGGTGTTCATAGAAGGCATTTGTAAGGGCTTCCGCAGCTTGGGTTGTGGTTTCCTCTGGCTCAGGGGCCTTGAAGGATACCACACCAGTCTTGAGTAGTGTGAAGTTTGCTTTAGAGAAGTTCTTCACTATGGTCTTTTTTGTTTGGGGTGGGGGTGGGTTGTGGATTTCCAGTGAGAATAGTTTATGATCAGATCTCACCAATGAGGGATATACTTCCGGTGTGGAGCATTTTGTCCCCATGTTTGTGATAATGAGATCTAGTATATTTTCTCCTCTCGTGGGAACAGTGACTAGCTGTTCCATGGCATTTGAATTTATGAACTCCAGGAACCGTTGGGCTAGAAAGTTAGGGCTTGAGTAATGTTCCCAGTCTATATTCGGGTAGTTGAAGTCACCCAATACAATGGTGTTTGGAGATACATTTATACCCTCCAGTGTCTTCAGGAAGGCTGTGTGGAGTTCCTGAGTTTGAGTGGGTGGCCTGTAGCATGCTACAATTTGTAGAGCAGTTTTGCCTATGGTTAGTTGCACCTGGATGGTTTCCGAGCTTGCGGCATTGCCACCAACCTGGAGGTGTGGGTATCCTTTATGAATATGGATACACCCCCCCCCTTTTGTGGTGTGGTCCGGGTTTTGGGGCCGGAACGCATGATATGAGGTAAAACCTCATAGTGCCGGGGTGCTCTCAGGAGCCTTGTACCAGGTTTCAGTTACAGCACAGACATCGATGTTCTCCATACTGAGAAGGGCCTTGAGTCCGTGCATTTTGAGATTTAGACTTCTGGCATTGAGCAGCATTACCCTCAGTTTCTTCCCATTTTTGTTTTCTAGGGTGGTAGGTTTAGAATTTGACATTAGGGGTTGGGTCAGATTCCCGTCTTACTATGATACATGTTTCATTTGGCTTATTTTACATGTAAAAGTTTTTTAGGTTCATGCTGCCGATTATAGGCGCTGTGTTATATATGTTTTTGCCCCATCACTCTTTGGGACTTTCTTATGGGTGCCTGATTCACATTTTGGTGTATTTTGATAATACCTATGTTAAGCTAGTGGCAGGAACAGGTCAAGGCTTTTGGACTTTAATATTATTATGATTATTATACTGTCTATAGGTGGGCAGTTATAGTCCTGATATCTTTTATCGGGGCTAGTATAGTTTAATAGATAACTTGGTCCTATTTGAGTATATTGCTCTATCTCAACAAATTTCTAGCAATACAGTCTTGTATTAGCTGTGGTTGATGTAGTTTTAGCCATACCACACTGTTTATGTATGGGAATTTAAGGATATGATCCCCACAGGGGCCTGTATGATTCCCTAACAGATCTGACCTTATGATATCTTATGTATGTCATTGGTTATTTTGTGGTTATGGTTAATGCCACTTGTTATACCAAAAGGATCTCCTAGTTTTGTACTACGGATTATCGAGCTTTCTTTGGTGGATGGGCATCTATTGTTATCTTGAATTTAGATGCCATTGATAATTCTATTGACAAGGTCATGTTTTCTATATCAGGATTTTGACAGATGTATCTTGATCATTATAGTTTAAGTATCTAAACTTCTGAAATTGGACTGGGGATTCACACCCACTGCTTGGTTCCACAGAATAAACGTATACATTTCTACTTATTCTAATTATCGTATGGTGGATTGAATTTTGTTTTTGGATGATTCATTTTTATGATATTAATATGATTCATCAACTAACTTTGTTCTCCTGGTGTTGACTGTTTTGGACCACTATACAATTTATGTAATTTTTTGTAATTGGGTTGCGAATCACTGGTGCTTCTGGCTCATCCGATTTTTCCTGTGCCCCTTATAGTGGGACTAAATAGAAATTGGAATTTGGTATAACTGGGGAATCATCATTTTTGGTACGTCTTGGACCACTGGTCCTTATTACTTTCAGTGTTCCATTTTTTCATAGGGTGGGCATTTTTGATTCTATATTCGCAGCATGGATCTCAACAATATTTTGTCCGGATTATGTGCTGATCGGCAGGATATAGGTGTTTTTGGGATCGACACCCCACCAAGCAATGATCCGGATAAGTCTGAACAACCACTGATGGTGGATTGTGATATGTTTTTTCATTCTGTTACTAAGGCATTCAAAACACTTAGATCCAATATTTGGCATCTTAAACTGTTTCGAGCTTACTCTACTCAAAACATGGCTCCCAGGGGACTCCGGATACGTCTCCAACCTCTAGTGGGGAGACCAGATGATAAGTTGAATCAAGATTGGAAGGAAGCTTTACAGTTGGGGTCCATGTCATTTGTGAATATTCTATTACAATACTATGAAAGAACGGTTGATTTGAATATACAAGACATCAAGACATTATGTTCAGATGTCAGTAAGTTCGAATCTTCTCCCAAATATCAAGATAATATTAAGAAACTTTCCCATGATTTGATGGAACATGAGAAAACTATTAAGGAACGTAAGATCAAAAAGTTTCACAGGGATTATTCGGATTATCAACGGGGTAGACCTTTTGATTTCAGTCGGTCTGTCAGATTCGCCGACATTAATCAAGTTAGGATGGGGCCCAGTCGTACCAAAAAGAGACCTCGATCTATTTTGAAGAATAGGGATGGATCCTTTAATAGTACTTCAGGGGATGACTCCTCAGTAACTGATAGTGAGGGGACCTCTGACAGGGGGTCTCCCAATAGAAAGAAAAGTAATAGAAATTTCCCTTTAGCGGGGGCAAGGGACATCAGGGGGGGGGGGGGCAGGAAGCACCGGAAAAGAACCTTCACAGGTTTCGTTTCAGGGTCTACTGAACAATTTTCTGAGCTAGTGTCCCTTCAGACTCCGAATCAGAATGTATTAAATTTGTCGAGTGTTGTATTATCTCAGGAACAATTAGCCTTATTGAACAAGGGACTGAAATATATTCCTTCCTTTTTCTCTCAGGAATATCACATTATTCAGGACTTGCATGTTTTTTGCCGTACTCTCAATTTAAAATTGTTTTTTGCTGAGGAAAGTTTAGGTACATCTGATGAGTTTAGGTTTGGTAAGTCATCCTTTCAACCACCCATGAACAAATATGTTTCCATATTTATGGACTCAATTTTGAGGGACCTTCATTTTGAGAACCACGGGCATGTTATGTTAGGAAGCAATCTTACTACTGGTGATAGGTTAGCTTTAGATCAACTACGCAACAACAAGGAAATTATTGTTGTTTCAGCTGACAAAGGAGGAGCTGTGGTGGTTCTTAATACAGTTGACTACATACAGGAAGGGTTGTTACAACTATCGGATAAAACATGTTATATGCATATGTCAATAGATCCCACACCTATTTTCAAGGAAGAAATTGATTCTTTTTTGAAGTTAGCTTTTGAGGAGGGGATTATTAGTAAAAAATGTTTGTCATCACTGATGGTGTCCGAACCTTCTAAGCAGATTTTGTACCTTTTACCTAAGATTCATAAATCTCTTAGTAAACCTCCTGGTAGACCTATTGTCTCTGGAATAGGATCTGTTACCGAACCTTTGTCTGCATTTCTCACAAAATACCTCAAACCATTGTTAGGTTTGATTAGGGCAAGATTGCAGGACACTACCCAATTCTTACAGATTATTCAAGATACTCAGTTGGAACCAGGATGGTACATGTGCACTTTAGATGTAAAAGCATTATACACTAGTATTCCACATTGGGCAGGTTTACAATCCCTTCAATACTGGCTAGATAGAGCAAATCTCTACACACCGAGGTTCAATACCCTACTTATTTGTATGTCAGAACATGTACTCAACAAAAATGTGTTATATTTTCAAGGCCAGTGTTATTGGCAACTGCAAGGTACGGCTATGGGGGCATCGTTTGCTCCCATCTATGCAGATCTTTTCATGGCCTATTTTGAGGAGTACATGATCTATGACAATTCACTTAACATTTATCAGGTTGAGATGGACATCTGGCGACGTTATTTGGACGACTGCTGCTTAGTGTGGCGCATGGATTTGGGTTACTTGCAATTTGTTGATTATCTTAACAGCAATATATGGGGACTGGAATTTTCACTAACATATGACCAAAACACAATCAATTTTTTGGATGTTACGGTCTCGAGAAATCATGACTTTACATTATCCAGTAAGGTGTTTCGCAAGTACCCACAATATAATACCTTGCTTCATGCTTCCAGCATGCACCCACGCCACACTATCAGAAGCATTCCAGTGTCACAGTTCATACGTATTAAACGCCTCAGTTCGAAGGATGTGGAATATCAAGCAGCTAGTATGGATTTGAGTAAGAGGTTTGCTAATAGGGGTTATGACCATCAAGACATTAATTTAGCCAGATGCAGGGTGAACCAAATGAACAGGGAACAATTATTAGAATACAAATCAAGGAAGAACAATACTTCCAGTACTCCCGTACGTTTCGTTACGACTTATGGAAGAAACATCAATATGGTCAGGAATACCATTAACAAACATTGGAACATCTTATTGGCCAATGACCAACTGAGGTCACTTCTGGGACAACAATGCCGGTTTTCCTACAAGCGGGGCAAAACTTTGGGTTCGTACTTGTCACATTACAAACATATGGCTAGTGGAGAGATTATTCATAAACAACTTACATTACAAGGTGATGAGCTATTTGGCTCTTTTCCCTGTGGCCATTGTGGATCGTGTTCTTATATGTCTAAATCAAAGGAATTCTCAAGTCGCAATACCACCCAGATATTCAACATTAAAATATTTGGTAACTGTAGTAGTGATTGGGTAGTGTACCTAGCTTCTTGTCATTGCGGTGCATTCTATGTAGGCCAAACTTCCAGGGCCCTTAGATCTCGAATGAATGAACATCGCAGTGATATCAGAAATCACAAATTGACTAGTGCTTTGTACCAACACACTCTTAAACACCCACAGGCCAGATTCAATTTTATGATTATAGATCGTATCACTGGTGACAGATGTCATAAACAGGGCTGGCATGGCCTATTAGATCACAAAGAGAGATACTGGATAGTTACACTAGGGGGTCTCTTTCCCCCTGGGCTTAACGATCATTTATAGTTGGTTCCTTATGTTTGAACATACTTTTTTTAGGGCCATATCTATATTATTTTATTTATTTCTCATCCCTTGGTTTTATAGATATTGGATGGGGGTGGGTCTATTTGGCTATGGTAGAGCCTTTATCATTTTTATTGATTGGCTGTTCCTGTATTACAATATATCATGGCTATGTAGTTTTCAGACTATCTATGCTTAATGTTCAACTATACTTCCAGACAACTTAGGCACATTGGACTATTTTGATATGGATGGTTAGTTTAATACTGCTTAGTGCACAACTACATTTCTAGGCACAATAGGTACAATGGATCATCCTGATATGGATGGTTAGTTCATTATTTTGCAATGTTTTGTGATGATGATGATGTTGTTGTTCATCATTTCTGTTTATGAACAAACTGTAGTTCTTTTCTATTTTGAAAGTTTGATGGCTGACTATATTATACATAATATGAAGTCAGGCCATAGGGTGATTCTGGGGCACCACACAGTCTATGTTTGCTCATCTTTCTATTTTTTGTATGTATTTCCTTCCCAACATATATTTATTTATTGAAAATGTGTTTATTGCTATTTTCTGTATTTGTTGGTTTTTGGCCTTCTAAGGGATTTGAAGGTTACTGTGTCATTTTATGCTGCAAGGAAATGTTTGTTATTAGTCAGGATATAGTTCTTTAAAAAAATTATTTTGGGCTATGGCTACATTTCAACTCATTATTAATATTTATGATTTCTGTTTGTTGATTGACTCACAATTTCTATTTAATGTTTGATGGATGGGACTTGGTTGTTTTGTCCTACACTGAAGAAGGCAACATTTGCCGAAACCGGTCTGTATACAATAAAGGATTATAATTTACCTCCATATCTGCTCTTGCTGGTCTACTTGGTTGTTTTGTGCTACATGGTTTGGACCATGCATCTCCCCCGTGCATAGAACTTGGTTGGTTAGGTTTAGAATTTGAGCCTTGCCTAAAAAAGTCACTATGGGGGTGTCAAGAGCCTTAGCCAATATCCGGAATCCCAGGGGTGACAGGTGCAAGCCGTCCCTTGCGAAGCAGCGTGGCTTGTCAAGCATGTCATCCCAGGCAGACAGACACTGGATCCCCTTTGAATGACACCAGACATTAAGCCAATTGTTAAAGCTGATCATCTTGTCTCTATATTGTGGCATCATTCTTGGTGAAGGAAGGATACTGCTCAGGGTCAGGGTCATACCTGCCTGGGCTACATAATCAGAGAGCTTCTCTATGTCTCTTTTCATGTAGTCCAGGGAGGTACATCTCAGGTCATTCACACCAGCATGGACAATGACTGTGCATATTTGTACTTGCCGTGGAGTGACCCGAGTGCTTGTGTTATGTGGCAGATTCTAGCGCCCGATAGGCAGCTTACTGTGACCCTCTCCTTGTTCAGCCTGGTGAGTGGGACGTCAGTGTGTCTGGCTATGGAGTCACCTATGACAAGTATGTTTGGTGTTGTATTTGGCCTTAAGGGCTGTGACTGCTTTGCACACTGATTTTGTGGTTTATGTGTTGCTTGTGGGGTGTCTTGAGGTAGCAGTTGTTTGGGTGTCTGCTTTGGAGGCCTCTGCTGTTTAGGTAAATTTTTACTCAGAGCCTCCGAGTATGTCTTTGTGTGTTTATGTGTTTGATTCAGTGGTGTGGTAGCATTATGTGAGGCTGGATGTCCTTCGTGGATGCATCTGCAGTCATAACAGCTGGGTTGTCCTGTCGTCAGGCAGCCCGTCAGTCGGCCGGATTCCAAAGTCCGGTCCGCTTCGCTGATGTCGCTCTTCACCATCGCCATCTCTGTTGGTCTTCGGGTATAAAGGCATCAGCCGACGCCATTTTCCTCAGTCTTTCTTCTGTCTGGTCTTGCCAGTCCTGAGTTGAGACAGTTCAGCCTCCAGTTTGGCTAAATAGCTGCATCTCTCGCAAGTATTTGTGTTATGTGGGAGGAGGAGAGGGTTGTTCAGTACATGAGGCAGTTATAACATTGCCTCAAGATTCCCAGATTCACCAGCTGGACCGGAGAGGAGATTGACAACTGACCTTTGGACATGCTAGAATAATATCTCGAATTCTTAATTGAAAACAAGGGCCAGTGGGGAGTGAGGGTGTAGTGCTTTTAATTTTTAGTGCTGACTTATATAATTGCTTTAGTGAGCAAGTGCCAGGTAACTTGAGTGCAATGTGTTACAAGTAAATAAATGCAAAAACGACAAACAGTAACTTTCTTTCAAGTGAAACAAGGAAATAAGTACAGTAAGCAATGCAGATATCACTAGTGATCCACAGAAGCGCTGGGAAGCTGCGTATTAGGTGGAATTAGCATTCCTGGGAAATAACAAGCAAACAAACAACAAGCATATAAAAAAAGCTAGATTCAGCAGGCCTGGATCTAGTCTATGCTACAGCAAACAAGGTGTACCAATTTCAGTAAGATACAGTTCAAATATTCAGGCACTATAAACCTTTAACCAGAAATTCCCAGCTCAGAAGGGCAGAATCCAGCCTCTTCTCCCACAAGAGTGCAGACCACGAACCTTCTTAATGTAAAATAACTGGCCTGAAGCCCAAGTGCTTAAACCAGAACTAATACACTTGGACACTGGGCTCTCAATCAGCAGTTCCCAACTTAGAAGGATGAAAGCTACCTGTCCTGCCACCACAGTGCTTGCCACAAACCTTCCTAATGTAAAACAACTGGTCTGAAGCCCAAGTGCTTAATCCAAAAGACTTAGAATGATAGCTACACTTTAATCAAGTTACAACCAAGAAGTAATAAATACAATTGAATACTTTAGAGAATGTCTGGATTAGTGCTCAGGTTACACAAACAAAGCTAGATCCAGCAGGCCCGAATCCAGTCTATGCCACAGCAAACAAGGCGCACCAACTTCAGTAAGAAGCAGTTCAGATATGCATGCACTATAAGCCTTTAACCAGAAATTCCCAGCTCAGAAGGGCAGAGTCCAGCCTCTCCTCCCACAAGAGTGCAGACCACGAACCCTCTTAATGTAAAATAACTGGCCTGAAAGCCCAAGTGCTTAAACCAGAATTAATACACTTTTAGAATAACAGACACTGAGCCCTCAATCAGCAGTTCCCAACCTAGAAGGATGTAAGCTACCTGTTCTGCCACAACAGTGCAGACCACAAACCCTCTCAGTGCAAAACAACTGGTCAGAAGCCCAAGTGTTTAACCAAAAGGCTTAGAATGAGTTACACCAAGCAGTAATAAATACAACTGAGTATTTTTAAGATGATGCAAAAGTAAAATGAAGTAGGTAGAAACACAAGTACAGTAAAAGCAGATGAATTTTTTTTTTTAATCTGAACAAGTGCTGAGATCAAAGAAACAGATTTGAGTGCTGAAACTAGAAAACTGGCTAGTTATAAGAAAAAAACAAGCTAGAAGGCTTCCCTCAAACACAGAAGGGCTTGGGGGCTCAGAAGCCTACAAATAGTCTATACCACTTAACAGGAAAGGCAGGAAATAAGCTTTATTTATTTATTTATTTATTTTTGTCTGTTTCCCAGATGCTCTCTTTGTACACAGTAGGAGTGCCTGAAATCAGAATATGATCTCACTGCACTCAGTTGAGTGAGCAAATGAGATGGGTCCAGAGGCAGGCTGAGGGGCGGGCAGTTTCAAGGCCACTAAGATTAACACCAAAACGAAAACAGGGAGGGTGGGTGGGAATAACTTAAGAGCAGAGTTAAAACTGCCAGTTCAGTTAAATATTCCTTCAACACAGTTTAAATCAAATTAAATACTGTATTTTTTTAAAAGTGCAGATAAAGGTACTTAAATTCTCTTTATACGTCCAGTTGAATATAACCAAGTTCTTAGTCGCCAAAGCTGAGGTTTTTAAGCAGAAAATATGTCACACTGTACCACTTAAAAAGGCAAGGACAGGAACTCAAAGAATGTGGCT
>NC_056736.1:556014509-556047009 GCF_019279795.1 Protopterus annectens | reverse complement strand
TAATTGAAAATGTAAATAGGTCCCTAACTGAATGTTTGAGGCTTCAAGTCCTAACAAAAGAATTGTATGAGTATTTTAAGGTTGATTTTCCCATTATTCCCAGGATGCACGGCTTGCCCAAAATACACAAGCACCCCACACTTCCGAAATTTAGACCGGTAGTTGCGGGAGCTGGCTGGATAATGGAAGCAATATCTGTATATCTGGACCAGGAATTGAAACGAGTATTAAAAGGTTACTATCAAGTACTAAAAGATACAGAACATTTTTTGAAGGATCTTTATGTATTTGACACAACAAGGGATAAGGAGGGTAATATTATAATGGTTACCCTAGATGTTGAGTCATTGTTTACCAGCATACCTAATGAAGCTGGTATACTTATATTACATAATCTATTGGTAACAGAATGCAATTATGATAAATTGAAGGCAGACTTTATATGCTACCTATTAGAGCTGGTGTTAGATAATAATATATTTTTAAGCAACAACAAAGACCAACAATCTGAGGGGATGTATTTTATTACTGTAGATGTAGTTAGTCTTTATACAAATATTTCCCATAGGCTGGGTTTAGAAGCAATAAAATTTTTTCTTGGTGACAGCCCTAAAACTTATTATATTCTGGAACTAGTTGAATTTTGTCTAGCCAATAATGTTTTTGAATTTAGTGGTACTCTTTATAAACAGCTAACAGGTACAGCAATGGGAGCTGCTTTTGCGCCAGCATATGCAAACCTATTTATGGGATTATTTGAAAATGAATTCCTTTATAGACTACCATTTTTTAAAAACAATGTTCTGAAATACTTTAGATTTATTGATGATCTCATTTTTATTTGTAAAGGTAACTTTGATACATCTGTTGATTTTATTCATACTTTGAATAATAATAAATTTGGGATTAATTTTAGTGATATGCAACGAGGCTGTCAAGTAAACTTTTTAGATATTTCTCTTAAAGGTAATAATGGCTTCCCGATACATACTGGTATTTACAGGAAGTTCGATGAGATTAGCTGGAAAATGTGGGGCAATAGTTGTCACCCCTCTCATACTTTGACAGCTATTCCTTATGGAGAATTTCTTAGAATAAAGAGACTAAACTCTGATATTGAGCTAGCCTATAATGAGGCACAGAAAGTAGCTGAAATATTTAATGCTAGAGGATATAACCTAGTAAATGTAGAAAATAGTTTTTATAGAGTATTTAAAAATAAGAATGGTGTTAGTATATTTAACAACAGTTATAAATATAATTGTTATAATACTGACAAATCTAGTCAGGAAAAGATGTTTTTTGTGACTAAATACACTAATTTCTCTTATATTATTAATAAATTGATTATGAATTATTGGAATTTTATCGAGAGAGATATTCTTTCATTGAAAGATATAAAATTGGTTATATCATATAAAAAAGGAAAAAATATTCAGGATTTTTTGGTACACAGTATTTATAAAAAACCTAATGCTGGCAGTTTGAATAATGTGAGAATTGTAGGAACTTTCCCTTGTGGAAAATGCTCCATATGCAAACACATAGTGACTGAGGTGGTTAAAATAAATGAAAAGAATTTCACCACAAGAGCTAAATACTCATGCTTGAGTAAGGGTGTTATTTATGTTATATTTTGTAGATGCAATAAATACTATATTGGGGAAACAAAAAGAACGCTAGCAGAAAGAATTAAAGAACATGTTAGGGATGTAAGAAATAATAAATTGACTAGTCCTATTGCTGAACATTTTAATTCTGTACATTTTGGTAATACTGATTGTATAAAAGTCTCAATATTGGAACACATTCCTTTATATTACAATAATGTGGAATGGCAAAAGAATATGCTGAGACAGAAAGAATCGATTCTGATTATGAAGTATGGGACTTTACAACCATATGGTATGAATAGAGAATGCAACTGGCAAAGTCTTGTTTAAAACTGTGGCTTTAAATGTGTATCCTACATTTCATTTAATTATTTGATTGTATAATTGATTGATTGTTTTATTCTGTATATATTGTGAAGTTTTTAGGAGTCTTATTTGTCTTACTCTGTAAAGGCTGTTGGCCGAGGCGCTAGAGAAGAGATTTGCGTGAACTGAATAAATTTTATCTTGTTGGAAGGTAGAGCTGGGACTCACTGTTGGTCTTTGTTGTTGCTTATATATGCTAACTATTAATAATATATTTTTGTTTAAAGATATTGTGTATAAACAAAGGAGCGGTGTGGCAATGGGAACAAGCTGTGCCTAATGCATATGCGAATTTAATAATGGTTGCATGGGAAAAAGAAAATTTAATAGGACAATCTGATGTAATATTTCACCGACGTTTCGTCGATGACCTTTTTTTAGTTTGGAAGGGGGCATTGACTGAGTTAATGAAATTTTATAACACATTAAATAATACAAGTGCGTTTTTAAAGTTTACTATGCAATATTCGACAGAAACTATAAGTTTTTTAGATGTGCAGTTAACATTAAATAATAATAATAGTCTAACTACAACGATATTTAGAAAAGCATGCTACTGTCCTGCATATTTACATCGTACCAGCATGCACAATCCAGTGTTATTTAATAACATATTAAAAGGACAGACACTGAGGTTAGCAAGGTTATGCTGTGATGATAATATTCTGGCAGAAGAATTGAAGAGATTGAAGAGGGACTTTATGGGCAGAGGTTATAGTGCAGTGGATATTGATTATATATGCAAACAAGTATGTGCCAAAAGAAAAACGCAGGCTAAACCTTATTTTTCAGTTGAACAAGCAAATAAAGTGAATGATAGTCTAGTGAACATTAACACAAGACCAAATGTAAGTATGGTATTACCCTATGGGAACAATATACATAGAGTAAAAACAGTTATTGAAAACAACTGGAACATTTTACTCACTGATTATAAAACTAAAGAAGTGATTGGAGAGCGACCTAGCTATGTATTTAAGAATTCTAAGAATTTGAAGCAACAACTATGCTATCGCACTATGGTACCATCTGAAGTAGAGAATATAAGGTATCCTAAATATAATGGTACGAAAAAATGTAATAACTGCAATCAGTGTATACACATTGATGAATCTAGGTACTTTAGGCACCCGGACACTATGAGACTTTGGGAACTGAGGGTGAATGGCTCATGTGAGTCCAGGAACTTAGTGTATGTAGCTCACTGTCGTATATGTCAATATTTCTATGTAGGGAAAACAAATCGAACACTGAGGGAAAGAATAAGAGATCACTACTATAGTATAGCTAGAAGGGAATGTTATAACGCACTAGCCAAACATGTAGAGAGCGAAGGGGTAACACACACTTTTGTTTTCCAAATAATATATATACAACACATAAGTATGAGATTAGGTAATATAACAAATGATACTGAATGTGCAGAATTAGAATGGATTTTTCGACTAGGGGCGCATAGGGGGAGTGGTCTCAATGACAGTGTTTCACTGAAGCCTTTGTTAAAACAGAGACCACTGAGATGACTAAGTAAACAGTTACATCCATATTACGTTGTAAATATATTATATATATAAATATTTTTCACTGCTTATTTTAATATGTCTTAAAGTATAATAAGCTGATAGAATGAAATAGATTATGCATTGCATATGTTTTATATACAACTTTCAATTATTTTAATTATTTAATAGGTAAGCAATTAATTAAGGATTTTGAATTTTTTATAAATTAGACATTAACGTTTTACTTGATTGTTACGTCTGATGAAGCGGCTTGGACCGTGAAAGCGCTTACGTGTTTTTAGTTTTATATTGTATTAAACAACATTTCAGCAACGTCCCTGGCTGATATTCTTGGATTTATCTACAAATAGTTATTTAATACGTTGTTTTCTGCTATTGGGAGACTGTGTTCATAATATATATATATATATATATATATATATATATATATATATATATATATATATCAATATATATCTGTGTGTGTATAGATTTATATGTATGTATATCATTTATATATTTTTTTATATGTGTGTATGTATGTATATATGTGTGTGTATATATATATATATATATATATATATATATATATATGTATTTATGTGTGTGTGTGTGTATATATATATATATATATATATATATATATATATATATATATATATATATGAATATATATATATATATATATGCATATAATTATAGATGAAACACCCAATCATCGACTCTCCAAATGTCATTGACATTGTGAATATCGACATGCTGCTATACATGTGCTGAACAATAATCTTGAAGCACGCAAAAGTAATTTGAAAGAAAACACCAAAAAGCATTGTTTTTTCCTTTGTGCAACCTCCACTGCATTCCCACACCCCCTGCTTAATTATGTATATTAATTCTGTCAGTGCACCAAATTGGGGGAAAGGGCATACTCCCCAACCCTGAGAGTTGTACAATCTTGCATACCATCTGTTTAGTCGGCCAAATTTTGTAGACTAAACAAATGTTGATCAAAGCTAGTGGCAGAAGAATATAAGGTTTGTTTATATATGCATACACACATACATATACACACACACACACACACACACACACACACACACACACACACACACATATATATATATATATATATATATATATATATATATATATATGTGTGTGTGTGTATAGAAATGTTGTCTGTCCTTGTTTTTGTGGTCCAGCATCTGGTTGGAAAAAGTGCAAGACGGACCATTTTGCTTACCTTGTTATGATAAATGAAATACAAAAAAATGTAATTAAATATCCGTAATGGATTACAGATATAAAAGTTTAAGTCTTTACTCTTGTTTTTGTAAACTCAAAATTATAAACAGAATGAATTGTTGCTAGCCCAGAGGCCGTTTAAAGGAATCTAGATACTATCTGTATTTGACACATTGAGTGCACTGTAATGGAGTGTTCGCATCCTGATCAGAACTTTGAGCCAGTACTATACAAACATTTAGGCAGCTGAACAAGACATTTAACTTAAAAGATTTAGCATGGATTTACTCACCTTTTTTTCTGAATTAATAGCAAATCAATCACTAAAGCAGTCAGAAGGACCCCATTCAGAGTTCTAGATGTGCTACTTAAGAGACTTGCAAACACACTAGAAACCCTGTGTACAAGCATCAGCACAAATAAACGCTGTAGTAGATTCCTCAAGACATATTAGACAGGTTGCATGTTCAACACGATCGAGTGACAACTTACCTTTTTATATATTCATTTATTTATGAATGGCTTAGAAAAAGAAAGATTTTTGATTGGCTAACCAAGGTATGTTAAATTTGTTTAATACACACCTAAAATATGTTTATCACAAATGAGTGTCCCTTAAAAAAAAATATTTCTTAACTGTATCATTGTGTGCTTGGTTGCACACTGAACAAATTGTGTTTCACTTACAGGCTTGTAAGGAACTTGTTCTTTCAACAGCACATCCCAACACCTTTAGTATCCATAAATGCAGATCCCAACATGTGTTTCACTGATATCCTTACGTATGTTTTTTTTTTCTTTGTTAACTTTAGTTTGTCATTGTTTGAATGTGTGTTCTAATTAATAACTGGCTGTTTTCAAAAGGTAATCTAAAACTTTGTTGTGGTTTAGTGATGTAGAGAGAGACAGTATGTTCAGATTGCAAGAATCTAACTTTGATTTGAAGATGGGTCATTCAAAGCTAACTGTCTTAATCCACGTTTAGTTTATCATTCTTTGTGCAGACTCATTTGTCTTTTCACTTGCACTTTGTTTTTCCTGTAATGAAAACAGCAGCAGCTGGAATTTCTTTTCTTATTCTATACCGATGGAATGGATACAAGTCTTGGAAGTTCAGCCTTGACTACTTGGTGTAAAGTTTCAGTTTTGCTGATTGCTGTGGGGTTATTGTGTTAAAATGAAATTTACTTTCAAAAGTAGCCTTTAGGTGCTCTTTAGAGATCTCCCACCTAGTGGATACATGACTAGAATTCACAAGTGAAATACACAATCCTGTAAACCTGAAGACTAATAAAAAGACAGTACTTTAAGGTGCTGCACATACTTCAGGGCTCGTATTGCACTTTATATAAATCATTTCAAAAAGTAAGGGTTATGAAATGCTGTGAACTTCCTTTGGTCTTCTGCTCAACTTGTAATGAAATTAGGCAAACTTTTCAGTTTGTTTAAATGGTGCTGTCCATTTTTTGGCTAGCTGTAGTACAGTAAAAACGTGCCTGACCTTTCATTTTAAAATCAGCATTCCAGCTCTTCATTAAAGTAATTTATTGTATACTGGGGTGAAGCAGGTGACCATGTTTTGCTGTTATCAGCAAAGGCTGGAATTTCAGTGGCTGTGTAAAAGTCCTCAGTGAAATTCTGTATTAGTAGTATTTCCTTAAATTCCAGATAAGAATGTTAACTTAATTTCAACTTTACCCCTATTGGGAGGATGCGTTTTGTTACATATTACACACTTTTTTTGGGGGGGGGGATACAGTTAAGAGGCAGACAAGGAGCGCACTTAATTACTATTTCACAATATGATCTCAAAGTTTTTCTAATGAGTATTATTTTATAAATATTTGGTAACCATTAGAATTGGATCTCAAAATAACTCCCATTACTTTAAAATGTAAGCAATTTCACAGTCTTATGACCTGACCCCTCCCCCACTTTTTTTTCTCTCTCTCTCTCATTTTTTTCCAAATTTCCATCTGTGCTGGAAGTTTGAGGTGATGATAAAGTACATTCCTGGATTCCCTGCTGCTCTAATTGGAAGCCCCTGGCAAAAAAACAGACATTTTTGGAATTCCACTTGTGAAGTTAATTGGAGCTGCTACATACAAGTTTCCTTAAAGAATGAATGATAAAACAGCTCTGTGTAACACCTCCACATTTGTACAAAAGAAAAACATTTCCGCAGTCATTAATACTATTAGGAATGTGCATGATTCTGAAATAAATGCATCATCCTTATTCGTTTTCTTGTTATTTTTTCTTTTTGTTGCTGATCTTTATGCTTTCTTCAAGTCATGTTACCCCTTTTGTTGACTTTCATTGTGTGTGTGTGGGTGTGTGTGCATATATATATATATATATATATATATATATATATATATATATATATATATACATATACACACACACACACACACACACACATATGTACCTCAAAAACAGATTGTATCAATTGTTCACTGATGAATCTCAACTACATTTGTATCCATGTTTAGTATATGTCACCATATTTTAAAATTTGTCAGCAGGACTAAGACAGAATATATGTATGTGAATGAGAGGGTGGATAGAGGAATGGTGAGGATGCAGGGAGTAGAGGTGGCGAAGGTGGATGAGTTTAAGTACTTGGGATCAACAGTTCAGAGTAATGTTGAGTGTGGAAGAGAGGTGAAGAAGAGAGTACAGGCAGGATGGAGTGGGTGGAGAATAGTGTCAGGAGTGATTTGTGACCGACGAGTACCAGTAAGAGTGAAAGGGAAGGTCTTCAAGAGGGTAGTGAGACCAGCTATGTTATATGGGTTGGAGACAGTGACATTGACAAAAAGGCAGGAGTCAGAGCTTGACATGGCAGAGTTGAAGATGTTAAGATTTGCACTGGGTGTGACGAGGATGGACAGGATTGTGAATTAAGTATATTAGAGGATCAGCCCAGGTTGGAAGGTTTGGAGACAAAGCCAGAGAAGCAAGATTACGCTGGTTTGGACTTGTGCTGAGGAGGGATGCAGAATATATTGGGAAAAAGATGCTAAGGATGAAGCTGCCAGATAATAGGAAAAAAGTGAGGCCTAGAGAGAGGACATGCAGGTGGTTGGTGCGACAGAGCA
Organism: Protopterus annectens; assembly: GCF_019279795.1. Taxonomy (NCBI): domain Eukaryota; kingdom Metazoa; phylum Chordata; order Ceratodontiformes; family Protopteridae; genus Protopterus; species Protopterus annectens. The sequence continues at coordinate 556,039,179 of NC_056736.1, read as the reverse complement.
AGATGCAGAGGACAGGAGGAAATGGAAACAGTTGATCTGCTGTGGCGACCCCTAACGGGAGCAGCTGAAAGAAGATGACGACGACTATGTTCTACAGCTGTTTTACTTCTGTTTTCTTCTTGTCTTGCGTCCTTAACTGGACTAATGTCTATATTTAAATGCTATGGTTTTTAACTGTATAATGCAAATAATACTTAATGTGGAGCTTTTCTCCCCGGGCCTCTGCTGAAAACGGACCTGTGTCCAGTCGGACTCTCCCAGTCAACAAATGTAAATAAATAAAATAAATAATAATAAATAATATATATGTGCGCACACACACAGATATATGTATATATATATATATATATATATATATATATATAGATATATATATATATATATATATATATATATATATATGTATATAGATATAACTAGATAGATGAAGATAGATACATAGAGAGAGCAAGAGCAACATCTTTCTAGATAAACCCTGGAACATACATTTAAGTTTGATTACCGGGCACTGTGAATTTTTGTAGCAGAGCCAGTCCCTAAATTAATACTGATTTTCCTCTAGTTCTGCAGCATTGCCTAGCCTTAACAGCTGTATTAGAGCAAAATACGTATGTGTAGCACATCGTTCAAAATGTAATGTTCTTGTAAGCTCTATTCACTTATCTTCCTCATTAGTTATAAACACATAGTCTAGTAGTTTATTTTGGCCAGCTTTGTGAAGTATTTGAGGAACATAAAGGATGCTGTATTCCACCCAGTACCACTTTATGCATTCTTTGCTTATTCCAGCAACTGTACCTGTAATGACCCATTACATTTTTTTTCCTTCTGCTTGTATTCCATGATTGAAACATTTTTAAAGTAATTCCTCAGTGCAAACAAAGTGACCACCTTGTAGAAACCCAAATTGATAGGCAAGGGTCCATTATCCCACCTAGTCGTTGCTTACCTAAAGGATTATCTGCTGTTCTGCAGTAATACTTTTCTTCATCTGATTACTGTTTGCCAAATACTTACTGCTCTGGTTCCCTTCTTGCAAGGATTTAGTCAGAAATTGTCATTTAGTCTTACACTTCGTACTGTTGTCCTCGCTACTGACCCATCATTTAAAAAATATACTCACCCCTTCATATGTGCCATACACTTCCAAAAGGAACACATTATTTTCAGCTGTTGAGACACAACCACAAAAAGGCTGTTTTAGAGGTGCATTTCTATCAAGTAAGCACATTTTGTATAGCTCTGTACAACAGTTAACTAGTTTTGACACTTGCAGACATTCTGTACTTTCTGAGCCACAACTTTGATGAGAGATAATCAGAAAGCGTATACTCTCATTTGAATACACAGAGCATGCTTAACTACAGTCTTGCATTCTTGTCACCCTTAACTAACTCCCCAAATCCACTATATTTTTGTGTTGCCTGTTTGCACTGCTTGAAATTTTTTTACATTTCCAGTCCAGCATAGTTGTCTTGTGCCTTTCAAGTCATTGACAATATTTTTCCTGCCTGACTGTGACCACTTGGCTGGTGTCACTTGTTTATATTTGGGCTACCGGTGTTCTAGCAGACTATCCTCAGTACGTTTGGTGCATCTTATCTAGATCTCACTTCACTACCAGAATGCAGATTGGTCCTGGTTGTCATGTTGCATATGCGTATGTATGCATATAGTTCTGTCCATTTTACTTATAGGTTCTTCATCACAAGACTGTTAAAATTCACATCTGAAGGACCGTTACTCTACTGTTTGGTGCTTCACCAACATTAGTCAACATATCTCCCCCTTACTTCTCAGTACTAAATAGAAACAAACTCTTCCAGCTTTCTAAGATTGACAGTGCACTGGGTCTAGACTTTTTGAGATTTGCTTGGTTTTCAGATTTGTCCTTCATAGCTGTTCTCAGCCATATATGAATAGTAGCATAGTGGTGGTCACATGGAGCTACCCCCCCCCCCCAACATCTTTATAAAATTTCCACATATGGGAAAGGCAGTCTTACAGTTATATAAATGAAAAACATACAAAATTATATCACTTTAGTTGTAAACAGTTTACATCACAGACATAGCCGGCTTTAGGCACCAGCGAACCCTGCGGTCGCTGGGGGACCCCCAACCACACCAAGTTGTTTTATCCTGATATTTTGTAACATGTCTATCAAACCAACAAAAGCTAGTACAGCATTTTTGTATACTTAATAAACCACATGGATAATACCTCTTATTTTTACCTCCTTTAAAATTCAAAGATATTTCTGGTTGTAGTAACAGTGTTATGTCAAGTAATAGGCATCAGAATTCCATTCAATATTTTACCACTGACATATTGCCCGTGGCTTAGTTAAATCCTGCTGTTGGACATTTTCTCCACTAAAACTAACTACATAGCCAGCTTTAGGTTCCTGCCATACCCATGGCTGCAGGGGCCCCTCTTAATCATCCTTGACTATGTGGGGGCCCATGAGGAAGAAAAAAATTATTAATTTACTACTTATGTTCTTTAACCTGAACAGGGCTGTGATATGACCTTGTTAGGATGAAGATGATAATGAACTCGAGCAAGGAAAGCACTAGAGAGATCAGCAGCAAAGAGTTACTTATCCCAGTGCAAATTATGGATTTTAAGAAGAGCTGATACTTTTGATCATCGGGGATGGTTTTCTATTTCAGGGAGTTTTATAAATACAAGCATAACACCAGGTAGTATAACTCTCAATTCCTTTTCTTAAGAATTAAGTGCAGTCCCAAAAATAATAGAATAAAGGCTCAGAATCAGGATTACATTTTAAATATTACTCTAATGCACTTAAAAAGTTACTAGAATAACACATTTTGAGTCAGCACGTATTTTTGGACAATAAGTATAAAACATGTCTGGATTGATTGACCATTTGTAATCCTGAATGATTTACCAGCAAATAAAGCTTTTTGTGAAAGAGAAAGTAAATGTATGAACAAAATCAGGGAAGGTCTGTGAAATCAAGGACAGTGACAGGTACGCATTACTGCCCAGTAAGGTAAGTAAGCAACTTACCCCTGCTGATATTTGATGACTGCTAAACAGCAGTCACTGACCTGGTGTGGCAGTACCAGCGTTGCACAATATATTGCTATTTACAGAAATAACTACAAAACTAGGACAGCTATGGCTTATGCTTATGTGTGTGTAAAAAAGCATCAATGATTTTTGTATGTGGAACACTGGAAAATATGAAGGTCTCTCCAAGCACCATTATATTGGGCGACTTCAACTACCCAAACATAGATTGGGAGCATTACTCTAGCACCAACATCCTAGCCCAAATGTTCCTAAACTTTATAAACTCAAATGCTATGGAACAACTTGTTACCACTCCTACAAGAGGGGAAAACATACTGGACCTGATCATCACTAACATGGGGACTCTATGCTCCAGACCAGAAGTGTATCCCTCACTGGTAAGATCAGACCATAAACTAATCTCACTGGATATTCACATCCCGACCCCAGCCCCAGCCCAGAAAACCACAGTGAAAAACTTCTCTAAAGCAAATTTCACATTCCTCAAAACCGAGGTGGAATCCTTCAAAGCCCCTGGGCCTGTGGAAAATACGGCCCAGACCGCAGAATCCTTTATAAACGCATTCTATGAACACCTTCAGGAATGCATGGATCATGCGATCCCAAATAAAACCAAGACCCAATCCTCCAAAGGCAGACGTCCTGTCTGGTGGACCCCAACCATAAACAAACTATACAATAGAAGGAGAAAGCTACTAAATGATAGAGCAAAATCCCAAAAAGGGAAGGCATCACCGATCAGTATTAGCAAAAAACTACGGGCACTCATAAAATTGTCTAAGGCCAGCTTCGAGAGAAAAATTGCACAGGACACTAAGGATAATCACAAGGCTTTCTTTAGTTATGTTAAGAACCTGGGTGGTAATTCCCAGATTTGCTCAGAATTAGTCCTAAATGACAAAAAAATACACCGAACCCACAGACATTGCCAACATCCTAGCTGACAGGTTCAGCGCAAACTCCCCCCCCCACCAAAAGGGCAAATATCTATCCCAGCAGAGTGCTGCCCCCCTGACATCTCAGATGCTCAGGTAAGAGCCGCCCTCTACAAAGCAAAAAACACAGCATCAATGGGACCAGACTGTGTCCCGGGCTGCGTCCTACATGAACTCCAAGAAGAGCTAAACCCAAACATAAAACTACTGTTCAATGTCAGCCTTACTACAAGATATGTGCCCAAAGAGTGGCGTACAGCAACAGTGGTCCCTCTCCATAAAGGTGGTGCCTCAACAGATCCTGGAAATTATCACCCCATAAGCCTGACTAGCTTGGTCTGCAAAGCTATGGAAAGGATCATCATGGACCTCATAAATAAAGATATTGGGGACCTACAGACACTGGATCCTACCCAGTTCGGCTTTGTTAAGGGCAGATCCTGCCTCTTAAACCTGGTTGATTTCTTTGAAACAGTCACCAAGGCCATTGACGAGGGGAAGGTGGTCCACACAGCCTACCTGGACCTCGCAAAAGCCTTCGATACAATACCCCACTTGGGCATTATAGATAAGCTCACCAGCTTAAATATAAACCCTATGTCACTAGATGGATTGCAAACTGGCTCAAGGACAGAACCCACATGGTTAGAATTGCTGGAGCCATGTCAGACTCAAACCAGTTACAAGTGGTGTCCCACAAGGCTCAGTCCTGGGACCTCTCTTGTTCGGTATATATTTCTCGGAGGTACAGGCCAACACGGAAGGACTGTGGCTGACCAAGTTTGCAGATGACTGCAAACTGGGCGCCATAATCAACTCTCCAGCCGACACAAGCATCCTCCAAAAGGGCCTCATAGAAACAGACAACTGGTGCCAGAGCCATGGCCTCAAGCTAAATGCCAAAAAGTGTATAGTCATCCCCTTTGGCAAAACAAAGTGCCCACAAATTACCACATAGGTGGTAATCCATTAAGTACAGAAGAAGTAATTAGGGACCTGGGGACCCAAGTTGATAGCAATCTCTCATTTGACAACCACGTGGCCAAAGTGGTTAGAAAAACATTTTATATAGCCCACCTAATCATGAAGGGATTCACATCTAGATCAGGGAGGTCATCGTGCCTCTTTACTCATCCCTCATCAGGCCTATAATTGAGTACAATGCCCCTTTTGGGATGTACCTTATCAGAGACCTACAGCAACTGGAAAGACCCCAAAAGTACCTCACCAAGAGGATCAAAGGGCTCAAACAGATGCCATATGCTGCCCGGTTAAAGAAACTCCAGCTCTACTCAGTGGCATACCGCCTGTTCAGCGGCGATCTGTGCCTGGCGTATAAAGCCATGTCCAACCCGAATTAATGGACATGCTGCACCTCAAAAATCCAAATCCCATTGAGCTACGCTCGAGACTTGAACCTCAGCACTGAAATAAATAGGACATGCTGGAGGGACAGATTCATAACCCAGAGGCTCCCTTCACTCTGGAATAAAATCCCAGTCCAGGTTAGGCAGAGTCCCTCATTGACTCTCTTCAAGAGGAATCTGGATGAGTGGATGGGAGATCGTAGGTTTACCCCGGGTATCACTTCTGTGTCACTGTTAGACAGAGGCACAGTATACTAACCTCGAAAAAGGGCATAGCAAAATAAATTTAAAATGTGTGGCGAAAGCCAAACACATTCTGGCTAGGCTTATAAATGCCCTAGGGCAGATAGCCTAGTATGAACCTATGTGCACGCACCCAATAATGCCAGGACACAGACATTATTCTTCTGGCTATCAGTAAAAAATGTACTTAAGTAATTATATTTCAAAAGTAAGAAATAAGATACATCACAGAACATTCAGACACTTGGATCTTCTTGGAGTCACCAGACTGTATAAATGGATATTGGGGGCTCCCTTAATCATCCTTGACTCTGTGGGGACTCCCACAAAAGCTATTGCTGGTTGAAGAAAAATAGGGCAAAAAAAGCATCAGTTTTCTGATTGAGCTGTTTAACCTGAACAGTGCTGAGATATGACCCTTTTAGGATAAAGCTAATAATAGCCTATGGTTTCAACCACACCCATTCTAAAACCAGCCATGCTGCAGTGTGCGAGTACAGAAATCTGCTGAGGATCTGGGGATTGTGTGGTTATTACAACTTTAATTTTCATCACAGTCAAACCTTAGAGGTGAGCACATGAAGTCGTTATAGCTTGTGTTTGAGCTGAGGACAGTGTGGTCAGTGTTTATTTACTTTATTCACAGACCTCAGAGGTGTAAAAGAAGGTAACTATGGCTTGTGTAGGGGTGGTGTACTGTCTAAGAGCAAAAAGTTAGAATATATTACTGAAATCATTTTTACAATCACACATCAGGCACATATACATGGGGCTGACTTTGAGGGTTAGGGGTGAAGGAAGCATGCTATGTATACATATATCAGCAGTCACTTGAAATATATGGCTAAGGCAATTTAAACCTCTGCTTTCATCCTAGTCTAACACCAGAGGGATGTATAGGCAGTGACTGTCTTTTGTGGGGGTTAGGGAAGGAGGCAATATTCCCAGATAACACCTATGTATTTTCACAACTGGCTTTTTAGTTTATTGTGAGCTACTATTTTATCAGCTTTGAACATTAAGCCTTGGGCACAATTTGTGTCTTCCTTGAAAGAAAAAAAAAATAAGACTGAAATTCTTTTCTTTTTCTTGATGTTTGTTTTTCTTTTTCTTGATTTTTGTTTAGGCCACCATTGGAGTAAAATGAGAAAATACCCTAAAATGCATCCCAGGGCACATACGTATATAATCCCTATAGCTTTGGGGGCATCAGCTTAATTGAGTTATTTCCTAAATGGTTATTACTGTGCTGTCTTGATTAGGAAAAGAGTGCTAAAAAGATGCAAAGAAAACTAAAGCTGAACAGCAACAGTGAATTTCTTTCCTTAATAATAATTTCTGTTCAAGCCATTATTGGATGAAAAGGTTGTGTAAAAAGAAAAAATAAAATAAAATGCACTTCAGAGTATAAAGAAACTTATGGCTTCTTGAAAAAGCTGAGTGTATGGCAAAATGTGAGAAAAGGAAGAAAAAAGTAAAGCCCAAAAGGGGGGGGGGTCAGAGGAGAGGCCTGAAGGGTATAGGGGGGGGGGGTGTTGAAACAGTAGGGATAGTCAGCACTTCATTTAAGTCCAGACCTGTACATATAGTTGTTGTAATGTATCATTGTTGCAACTAAATGCCAGTAACTTAGTGTCCCTTTGTTAGACAGGTCAACAAAGTGTGGTATATAGGCCTGATGTAATATAACAGCTTGTAGCTAAGGTCAGTCTGTGCGTACTACTCCTAAACGTTTGCGGCACAAACTAAAAGGTTTCTTAGGAGATGTGGCATTGACAGGAAGATATTTATACTGGATGGGCCTAGGGAGCCCCCAACCTGACATTTGCTGGGGGCCCCCAAAATGCTAACACTGGCCCTGATCAGACACCATTAAAACAACTGTAGTAGTAGTAAACATTGTAAATCACTTGCAAACCTTCTAGTCATTGTAAGTTAAGCATTATATAGCGTATTCAAATCCAGCTTCTTAAACCTCATTCCTGCTTTGTATATACTGTTCCCACAATTCCCATTTTTTTTCTATGTAGTTTGCACCTTCCCTTTTCTAAAGATCCCAGTTCCAGTTCTTTTATCTCTGTTACTATATTCACTACTTCTAGTAAAGTTGGTCTGGACTTTGATTCCATTTTCTAGTAATTGCTTTTTTGGCAGCCACCATAATTGGACTCAGCAAGGCTTTACTATGTCTAGGCAATTCCGATTCTGTAGCATAACTCAAAAAAAATAATCTCCTCATTCAGTCCAATCCACCCACCCAGCATCTCCGACAGAGCGGCCCGCAGGGAATCCCAAAGGTCTATCAGCTCACCATACCTCCAAAAATATGTTCCCAGCTACCTCTTTCTTGCCCATCACACCTCCAGCATTTGCTATCCACCTGAGGAAAAATTCTTTGGAGTCTACTTGGGTATAAAAATACCTATGTAAACACTTCCAGGTAAAGATCCTAAATCTTCTAGGCTTTGTTGCATATTTGGCAGATAGACATGTATCCCCCCATTGTGTCTTTGTGAATGTTTTATCCAGTCTCTCATCCCAATACTTTCTAAACTCCTCTGAGTCTTCAAATTATCACGCATCATCCTTTTTTAAAGGCAGCATCTTTTCTAGAGTGTGTTAAAAACTGTACCAGTACTGGTCTTTAATTTAGAAGCACCCTATTTCTTTCCCTTTGCCTATACTCTGATATCAATCCTTGATGGGGAAGTCAATCTCTAACCTGCAGTCCAAATAGATTTTTGGCCTTTTCCCATTCTATTACCTTTCCTGTCTAGTTATTTGCTCCCAATACCTTGGTTCCTTTGCCAGTTTTCTCCAATAAATTTCAGCCCCCTCTTGCCTATTATTTGTATCCCTAACCACAGTCAACCCTATCTGCAAAATCTCTTTTCTCCATCCTCCTGCAGGTTTGGTTCTTAGAATACTCCTTGCTATTTTATGAATATAATACTCTGTATGTTTTTGGTTGATGTTCATCGTGTTTCACTGTTGCAGTCATAACTGTAGGGTGCTCCTGCCGGCAGGCAGCCCGAGGTCGGCCAGAATCCCAAAGTCTGGGTCCGGCGTCGGCTGTACAAACTAGTACCCTGACGTCAGTATGCTCTGGTACATAGCCCTCAGCCGACGCCATCTTCTCCAGTCTTTCTTGCCGTGCGGTGGAAAGCAGCTCGCAAGTCGTTGGGCGCTATTTTCGAACAGCGTATTTGGTTGTTGTCGGTCCGTTCTTACTCAAAGCTAAGTACCCGTTAATCTTTTCTTGTTCCTCCGATGTCAGAAAAAGTTAATAATTGTATTACGTGTGGAAAACAAATACCTCATAAATATTTCCACTCTTACTGTCTACCTTGCTTAGGCCCTGACCACGACGTTTCTTGTTGTCGGTTCTGTGCCAGGTTCAATTCTCGTACTATCAAGCGCAGGTACAACTGGGCTCTAAATTACTTTGGCAGACGCTTCAATTATAGAATGTCGTCGGACACTACCGGAATTCAAAAGAAAAGACAAGGACAGGCCTCCGAGGTCCAAACAGGACTCGTTGCAGCTGGAGCCAACGTCCGGTTCGGCTGTCGTCAGTGAGGCGCTTTTGCAGCCCCTGTCGTCCGCCACTTCTGAACCGATGGCGGACTCCCATGGGGAGCCATCAAGGCCTACTATTTTATCTGCTGCAGGACCGGACGCCTCAGATGGGTCCGAAACCGCTGTGCAGGTACCGGCTTCTGAGGGGATATTCAGGCCTACTCACATTTCTATTTCAAAGGCAAAGGCAAAGACAAAGACTCCTGTTAAGTCTAAAGCTCCTGCTCAGGCTACTTCTGAATCTACTCCCAGGACACAGAAGCAATTGTTAAGGATGGCTGAGGATTTGCTTACAATGATTAGGGGTTCTCACCCCTCTGAGAAAAGGCCTCGACAGGATGTTCCTATGGATTCCTCTGACCAGGCTTCTATATCTTCTGTCTCTTCCTCTGATCAGGAATATTCTTTTCCTCCTTATGAGGATTCGGATGCTGAGGACTCTTTGCCCTCTGCCTCTCCGCCTGAAGATTTTTCTTTTGGGGAAACCTTACATGAGATGAGGGAACATTTTCATTGGGAAGGTCAGGATTATTCTGCTTCCAAGAAGAGGCTTAGAGAATTCCTCCTTCTTCCTCAACATAGGCCTTTGGCTATCCCTCCTGTTCTTGACATTGTGGATGATGCTTTTCCTGAGGCTAATTTGAATCCTGATTCCATGCCTCCTGCTCCTTCTAAGCCTGATAGATTTTATAGGGTTCCTGAGTCTCATTTGTTCTTATTTAAGAACCCTTCTGCGGATCCTGAAACTATTTCTCAGGGCTCTAAGGCTGTTAAAGTTGCTACTTCTAAGAATCCTATTCCCTCTGAGAAGGATTCTCGTGCCTTAGACAGGTGGGGTAAAAAGGTATATACTTCTGCTACCCTTTCTGTTAGGGCTTTAAATTGCCAGTTTCATATGTTTAAGTATCAGCAATTTCTTTTGTCTGTTTTAAAGCTAAAGCTTGCTTCCCTTCCTGCATGTGCAGAAGATAAGGAACTACAGGATGTATTGCATGCAACTGAACAACTGAACAAACATAGCTTGCATTGTGGTTTTGATGCTTTGGATGCTTCTTGCAGGGCCGCAGCCTCTGGTACTGTTATCAGGAGACATGCTTGGCTTCGTGAACAAAGTTTACCTGAACAGGTTAAGGCTAAATTATTAGATGCCCCTGTTCAACATGATGTTCTTTTTGGATCTAAGGCTGAGGAGGTTATTAAAAAGATGGAAGAAAAGGCAAAATCTATGCAAACTGTGAAAGACTTCTTGCAAGTTCAGCCTCCTAGATTTTCCAGGAATTGGCCCTCCTAAAATTGGTCCTTTCCCACGTCTGACAGGCCTCAAAGGGGAAGATATAGACGCTCCAGAGGTCGTGGCCAAGCTCAGGCCTCCTACAGATTGAGACAATGGACTGCTTCTTCACCTAGAAGGTGAGAAGACAGATCCAAATCTCAAAGAAAGCAAACTCAATGACTCTCTCGGTTGAGCTACAGGACCTCTTTACCTGGATGCCCCTCTCGGACTTTCTCTTTTACAGAAATTGGACTCATATTACCCAGGACAAATGGGTATTGGGCGTGATTTTAAAGGCTACAAATTCCACTTTCATACCCTGCCAAGGGCTTTCGTTGGCCAGATCTGCCAAAACATCAATGGTCAGAGGCCTTAAATCAAGTGGATGCTCTTCTAGCCATGAGAGCCATAGAGCCTGTTCCACTCTCAGAGATGGGAAAAGGTTTTTATTCAAGACTGTTTCTGGTTCCAAGAAAACAAAGCTCATGGAGACCTATTCTGGACCTTTCTGTGTTAAACACCTTTTTGGAAATTCCAAAATTCAAGATGCTTACTCTGCAGCAGCTGATTCCAATGCTCTCTCAGGACGCCTGGATGGTGACATTGGACCTAAAGGAAGCTTATTTACACATTCCCATCAGGCAGGAACGCAGGAAATTCCTCAGATTCAAGGCAGGTTCGAGACACTTTCAATTCTCTGTACTGCCCTTTGGTTTATCTACTGCGCCCAGAGTCTTTACCAAGTGCCTGGCACCAGTAGTGGCTTATTGCAGACTTCAGGGGATTCAGATTTACCCCTATTTGGATGACTGCCTTATTCAGGCAGACAGCAAGGATCTTTTACTTCAACATCTGGATTTTGTTCAACGTCTTCTCCTTCTACTGGGATTCTCAGTGAACACAAAAAAGTCACATTTGATCCCTTCTCAACAAATGGTATTTCTGGGAGCCCTCTTAAATACAACCTTACAAAGGGCCTTCCTCACTCCAGAAAAACAAATACAGCTGGCTTCAATTTTCAAGACTTTAGCAACTCTAACACAGCTCACTGCAAAATTCCTGCAGGCACTGGGCTACATGGCCTCCTGCATTCTGTTGATTCCAAATGCAAGGCTTCATATGAGAAAGCTTCAATGGTATCTCAAAAGTGTATGGTCACAGCATTACCACGATCTGGACACTCTGATTCCTCTAATCCCCTGCCTCCAGAAGGAGTTCCTTTGGTGGTCCAGTGTGTGAAGGAAAGCCTTTCCGTCTTCCTCAACCTTCTCAAATCATAACCACGGACGCCGGATTATGCTTGGGGAGCACATTTTCTAGGCAATTGCCAGCAGGGAACCTGGACAAGGGACCATCTTCACTGGCACATCAATCTGAAAGAAATGTTAGCAGTTCAGAATGCTCTTCTAGCCTTCAAGAACCTTTTGCATCCAGGGCCTCTTTTGATTTACACAGACAACACCACAGTCATGTGGTACATACCTTTGCAGACTAGCTATGGCTTTATGGGACACTGCTCTGAATCTGAATCTACATCTCCAGGCTCAATTCATCCCAGGAGAACAGAATCTCTTAGCGGACAGCCTGAGCAGAAACATTTTAGATCCTCACGAATGGATGCTAGACACCAACCTATTCAACAGGATTACTGCAGTTTGGGGATGTCCCCAGATAGATCTGTTTGCATCCCATCTCAGTCATCAGCTGCCTCAAACAGCTTGGAAAGTGGATGCCCTGTCCTTCAGCTTATGCCTTCCTCCTCTTCCTCTACTATTACTGAAGATAAACAGGACAAGCCCAAGTTCCTCATCTTGATTGCTCCAAATTGGCCTCGACAGTTTTGGTATCCAACTTTAAAGCACCTGTTCTTGGAGCCTCCTTGGATTCTCCCTCTGAACCCTTCTCTTCTGTCCCAGCATCAGGGTCAGTAATTTGATTTCTTCTAGTCTTCCCAAACAAGTTTTGGATGTTCTAAATCCTATGCCTCTAAATGGAAGAGATTTTGTATTTGGATGGCCTGATCTCTCTTCTATTTTGCTTTCTTCCATTAAGATTCATGCTTCTGCTATTTCTGCTCATTTCAATACTGATCCTCCTGTTTTTCTCATCCTTTGGTGAGACAGTTTTCCTGTTCCTGCTTGGGATCTTAATTATGTTTTACTTTGCCTCCTTTTGAGCCTGCTGCATCTTCAGATATTAACTTTTTATCTTGGAAGACAGTTCTTTTGTTGGCTTGACTTCTGCCAGAAGGGTCTCAGAGTTGCAAGCTCTCATGGCTGTGGAACCATACCTTATTTTCCACCAGGACAGAGTATCCTTGAGGACCAATCCTACTTTCATGCCCAAGGTGATTTTGAAAGTGGCTTTAAATCAAACAATTCAGCTTCTTTCCTAATCTCAAAATAAAGGGAAAGGATTTTGCATTCCTTACAAGACTAAAGAGTTCAGAAAATCTAACCAATTGTTTGTTTCTTTGCCTCCAGTTCTCTTGGAAAGGCTATTTCCAAACAAACTATTTCCAAATGGATTTCTTATGGAATAAGATTTTGTTACACTCATCATGAAACAGTTTCCAGGTACTGTGAGAAGTCATTCTACTAGAGCAGCTGCTACTTCTACAGCTTTTCTCAGAGGAGTTCCTACCAAGGATATCTTGAAGCTGCCACTTGGAGTTCTGTGCATACTTTTCCAAGCACTACAATCTCCCTTTGTATTCTAAGACCAGGGCAGGCTTTGCCTCTGCTGTTTTGCAGGGTCTTCTTGCTGCCCTTCTTCTGTCTAAACCTCCTCCCTTTTCTCACTGCTTTGGGATTCCACCCTACAGTTATGACTGCAACAGTGAAACATGATGAACATAGTACAGTTGTGTACACCCACCATAAATGTAGATGTTGTGTCTTCACTGTCCTATCCCCTCTTTTTCTCTTTTGTGGTGTATTTGTGTTTCCTTGTTGGATTCATTTTTGATTTATTGGGGACTTCTGACATCTAGGGCAAGAAAGGCTGGAGAAGATGGCGTCGGATGAGGGCTATGTACCAGAGCCGCACTGGACGCAGTACTACTTTTTTGTACGGCCCCAGACCCAGACTTTGGGATTCTGGCTGCCTGCCAGCAGGAGCACCCTACAGTTATGACTGCAACAGTGAAGACACTCGAACATCTACATTTATGGTAGGTGTACACAACTGTACTTTCTCCTTAAGAGTCTGCATACAAAAACCCAATCTCTACTTATTTCTTGAGCTTTCCTCCCTGTGTCATCATCATCCCTCTCTACCTTGAATTATATTTTTCAGCCTGTACTAAGAATACGAGCCTTAACTGTGTTGCTCTAAAATACCCCCTCAAATTAGGTAATCTTAGTCCACCTTGTTCTATTGGTAGAATCAGCTTATCCCACTTGACCCTTGCTGTTGTCCCTTCCCAGATAAAATCCTTCAACTCTTTTTTAATTGCTCTCCACAATTTTTCCTCCGTTTGATAAAAGTATGCCTGACCTTTGTATAAGACTATAAAGGGACTAAAAACATTTTGACTTGTATCATAGTATCCATATCCATATAACAAAACTTCCAGTTTCTCAATTTTTGTAGTGTCTTTTTTTTAGTCTCTTCCCAAATATTCTTAGCTGCCACCACATAGTCATCTAATCCATACTCCTAAGCACTTCAGTTTATCATGTTCCCATAAATATGGATATTGTTGGACCAGTTCATGTGTGGGTACACAATTTCCTGCTACTGCCTTTGTTTTAGCTTCATTAATTTTGTATCCTGAGTAGATTTGAAACTGTCTTAAAATGTTCCACAACACTGTAATGCTCCTTTCTGGTTTTGTCATGTATAAAATAATAATTGCAAATAAAGCCAGCTTTTCCTGACTACCATACCAGTTATATCCTTGAATTTCTGAGACCCTTATTTTTTTTTAATAGTGCTACTCCAGTCAAGTGTTCCAAATGAAACCACCAAAGGTGTAACAATAAAAAACAGTTTTATTAATCCACAGGAATGAGCACTTTTGTCTGTCTATATCCAAAGACGACTTCAGATTCAAATGCAAACTGCAAACACACACCTTATATCCATGTAATTAATCATCTGACCCACTTAAATGCTTCCCGTCATAATTAAGTCATTCATTAAAAGTACACACATCACAATGTATAAGAACAAACAGTAACTTACATATATACATATAAACTATTTTTAAATTTTAAGAATACTTGCTAAAAAGTCATAAAAAGTTATACATTGTAAGACTTCAATTTAAGAATGCAAGCAATGCTTGCATAGTCATTTAATCCAAGTGGATTAAAGGCTGCCAGCCTAATTTGCTGTTTTAATTCATGTGCCTCAAGTATATCCTTGCATGGTCCCCCCTAGGATTCTTTTCCACAATTTCTAACCCAGCAAACACAAATCTGTGACCAGCATGTTGACTCACATGTTTTACCAGAGCATTACTGTCTTTTAAATGCTTAATGTCCAGCTGATGCTCGTATATACGCTCCCTAAATCGCTCTTATTTTTATTTGCCAGTGGTTGTGAATATAATGCAAACAACAAAGGGGAAGCAGACAACCCTGCCTGGTTCCTTGTCTCAAGCAGAAATTATCGGAGAGGCCCCACCCACTTAAATTTGTGCCCCCGATCCCTCATATATTCTTCTAATCAACCTTATAATTGTATCAGGGAAAGCAGATATGATTGCCCTGCTCATGAAGTCCCAATCTGCTCTGTCAAATGCTTTCTCTGCAAGAAGACCCACCAGTAAAAGTGGCACTGTCTTACATTCTGCTTCACTCAATGTTCTGTTAATATTTTCAAATGTTTGCCTCGCCTCCAGAAATCCACACTGATCCATATCTATCAATTTTGGTATCACTTTTGCCATTCTTTTAGCCATTATAGACATAAACACTTTATAATTATGGTTTAGTATTGAAATGGGCCTGTATGAAGCTGGATCCGATGGATTTTTACTTTACCCTCTTTAGGTATTACCATTACCACCACCTTCTTCCAGGATGCTGGAACTTCTCCTCTTAAAATACTGTTAAACAAACCCTTCCATATCTTTATCAGTTTTTTCCCTCCTCACTTCCAAACTTTCACAGAAATGCCATCTTTCCTGGGGACTTTCCTGTAGATTGGTAACACAATGCCAAAACCATTTCAGATAAGGGTCTTTGATAGGTAGGATACCCCAAAGAACAATCTTCCCTCAAAGTGAGGGTTCAGTGTCCTTCCATTCTCATGTTGGGGACAACAGGTTGGTTGTGGGATTAAGTTGATTGTGTTCTTCTGTTCGGTTTAGGAGACTTCGAATCATTTTACTCTTTTCACTAAAAAAAACACAAGAAAAGGTAATGAATGTAAACTGTAAGCAAAATAACAAAAAATTAATGTGGAATAGTCCAAAGAGCAATCCAAAACACTTGACTCACTGCAGCACAAGAAAAAAACTGTTGGTTAAGCGCTTTCATCACAAAGTGACAACATCAGAACCAAGAACAGTAAAAAGGAAATGCTTTTATGTATAAAAAAGCGCCAAACTAGTGCTAAACCCCTCCTCAAATTAAAGCGAAAGCATCCACAAAACTGCCCATGCAACATTTTAAGAAAATGTTTTTAAGGTGTTAGGGGAGGCTCCCAGTCATAGGCCCAGCTGCCACCCATAGCAGTGTCACAAGGACTGTGAAGATGAGGCTAAGCCAAAACAGTTAAGCCCCCCAGTGGTAAGTCAGTTAAAAAAAAAATGGCCTTCTTTTCTCTGCAGATGTTGAGCTCACCTTGATGACCAAGGGCTGAAGCTATTGCCTATCCTCTAATGCTGATGATGATGAGGACTCAGAAAAGGTGTGTCATAGCTGCCCTTCCCCTGAGTGTGCTTTGCAGGGTGTGTGTGGGTGCTGAGCTTCCCCCTAGAGTGCATTGCAGATTGTGTGTGTGTTTCCCTTCCCCTGAGTGTGCATCGCAGGGTGGGCGGGTGCGCGCTGCCCTTCTCTCACCCGAGTGTACATTGTAGGGTGGGTGTGTGCTGCCCTTCCCCTCCCCTGAGTGTGCATTGCAGGGTGGGCAAGTGCATGCTGCCACCCCCCCCAAGTGTGTGCTACAGGGTGGCAGGTGCTCACTGCCCTTCCTCTCCCCTGAGTGTGCATTGCAGGGTGGGTGAGCGAGCTGCCCTTCCTAGTTTAAGTGGATCTCAGTGATGACTGGCCTGATTCTAAAGCGTAATTTCCTGGCTCACCCTGCCACAGGCTACATAATAGATTAGGTACTAGAAAAGCTGCACGATCTTCCCGATTCTATGATAAGGCTGCTGTGTAGTTAAAATCTTCTGGCTTGCTGTAACTTCTGTATTTGCTGTGGCTAGGAATCAGCACAAGTGTTTCCTTCTGCAGAATGATGGGGCTGTGGCAGTTCCTTCTCTATGAATGAATGAACTGCAGGCCTCCTCAGATCCGAAGGACAAGCAGGATATGTTTGAAAATATTCAAAAGAGTAAGCAATAGATACTGACCACCTTAGAAAGTGTGAATGGTACCCTTTGACCATAGGTTCATAGGTTGATACTAGGCTATCTGCCCTAGGGCATTTACAAGCCTAGCCAGAGTGTGTTTGGCTTTCGCCACCCTTCTTAGATTAGTTGACTGTGCCTCTGTATAGTAGGTCACAGAAGATAGCCCATTTAAGGTTAGTTTACCGTGCCTCTGTCTAGCAGTGACACAGAAGAGATCCCAGGGGTAAATTTACGATCTCCCATCCAAACGTCAAGATTCTTCTTGAAGAGGGTCATTGAGGGGCTCTGTCTGACATGGGTTGAGATTTTGTTGCAGAGTGAGGGGAGCCTCTGGGATATGAATCTGTCCCTCCAGCATGTTCTATTTATTTTTGTGCTGAGGTTTAAGTCACTGGAGCGTGTAGTTCTGATGGATTTGGATTTCTTGAGGTGGAGCATGTCCATTAATTCTGGATTGGACATGTCTTTATGCGTCAGGCACAGATCGCCTCTGAGTAGGCGGTAAGCAACTGAGTAGAGCTGGAGTTTCTTTAGCCTAACTGCGTAGGGCATCTGTTTGAGTCCCTTGATCCTCTTGGTGAGGTACTTTTGGGGTCTTTCTAGTTGTAGCAGGTGTCGGGTAAGGTACATCCCAAATGGGGCATTGTATTCAATTATGGGCCTCATGAGTGATGAGTAGAGGGGCACAATGACCTCTCTTGATCTAGATGTCAACCCCTTCATGATAAGGTGGGCTATATAGAATGTCTTTCTAACCACTTTGGCAATGTGATTGTCAAAGGAGAGATTGAAATCTACTTGGGTCCCCAAATCCCTAATTACTTCTTCTGTACTTAATGGATTTCCACCTATGTGGTAATTTGTGGGCACTTTGTTTTTCTGCATTTTCCAGTCCACTTCTGTTCTCTAGGAAAGAGAAGCCCATTATATAATGCAAGGTACCTTCAAGCATCAGGCGGTCTTGCAGTATTACAGCACAACTGAACCCACCATCCCCTTCGCATCTGAAGACTATCCATGGATGAGACCTTATCAAAGTCTGTCCCTACTTGAAGAGCCTCACATAAAAAGGACCTTGATGTGTTTTCCTACCTGGATGACTGGCTCCTGGTATCCCCTTCAAAGGACACCCATGTTGGTTTTGGCACTTCTGTGGTTGC
The DNA here is from genome assembly GCF_019279795.1 of Protopterus annectens. Classification (NCBI taxonomy): domain Eukaryota; kingdom Metazoa; phylum Chordata; order Ceratodontiformes; family Protopteridae; genus Protopterus; species Protopterus annectens. The sequence goes on along the minus strand of NC_056736.1, from coordinate 556,021,030 downwards.
AGACACTGGGGGAGTGTGGTGCGGCAGTCATAAACTGTAAGAAGTCTTCTGTGAGCCCAGCTCAGAGAATTGCCTTTATGGGACAGAGCAGGATTATAATTATTCTTGTAGGGAGTCTGAGGAGGGTCATGGCTCTGACCACCTAGTGAAGTGGAAGGCTTAGGTTTCTTCCCTTTTGCACATTTTGAGCCTGATTGCATTCATAGTTTTCATGGCTCTGTTTAGTTGACTTAAGGATATAGGTGTTGCACTGGCTGCAAAGCAACTGTACAGATTTTAATCTTGTCTTGGTTTCAGACCACATTTCTCACCAATCTCACTGTGAGCTTTCCTACCTGCAGTAAAACCCAGTGCAGGTCCTGACAGTGGAGTGAAGAGCCAGCCTCATTTTCTCCATGGTCTTTATAAAATGAACACCCTAAGAAGAGAGCTTTCATGTCTATCAGACGGAGCTATGGATTTTTTTTTTACTTGAAAGCTCTGGAAGTGAAGCTGAGCTTAGACATGTTTGCTTGTGTCTTCAATGTGTCTACTGTGTAGTACATAAACAAGGCAACATACTCTTGTACCCTTTTTCCTATGAGATGGCACATGTTTGTGGACCACAGAGGCATCCCCTGTATTACTATTTATATCCTGGGGAAGTGAAGATACTGCTAGACTCATTGATCCACAACTTCACCCCTACTTGGGAGATGAGGATTTGGGAATTCTGCATGGTTTAAATTTTTCTGTGTTAGAGCATGCAGAAAATCATCCTATTTACCAAAAGAGGAACATAGTCCTCACTGTTTGCTTAGTTCAGCAGGACAAGGGGATGTTTGTGGAGCATGTGGTCAACTTGTGAGAGGGAAGATTTGTGAATGCTTTTCCACTTTTCCTTAAATCCATGCTTTACTGGAAAATTCAGAGAAAGAGTATGGTTTCACGCAGTTGAGTCCCTCACTCTGCAGAAAACTAAACCAGTAGAAGCCAAGGAATCAAGCTGAATGACTTCTTGCTCCTCCTTAGGGCTTGATTCCTCACTTAGACCTTTTGATGCTGTTGAACCCGCTGTGACATCCCCCCTTGCTCAGTAAGGTTTGTCATCACAGGCCTTGGGATGTTTGTTCAGGTCCTAAGTGTTAAATTGATGTTTGTCTTGTGGGAGTTTGAACTGTGCCTATGACATTTTTCTGGGTATGAAATTGTACTCTAAAGATGTATGGCCTGATGCCAGGATTGAGCCTAGCACATTTGTAGGTTTATAGGTGGTTACTAGGCTATTGGCCCAAGAGCCATTTTAATCCTAACCAAGCTTACTTGAAATTTACCAAAATATTGCTGATGTGCCTTACCCAGGGAATTTTAAGATTATAATATAGGCTTGTTCACATCAAGCATTCACAGGCTACCCTGTCCATTAGGAACATAGGTGCCAAACCAGGGATAAATTGATGATTTACCATCCACTGGTCTAAGTTATGTTTGAATAAGGTTGGGGATGAGCTTTGCTTCACATGGATGGGAAACCAGTGTCCAGAAAAGGGGTAATCTTTGAGACACATACCTGTCCCTTCAGCATGTCCTGTTAGTCACAAATTATGTTTAAGTCCTTCAAATGGGTATTTCTGATGCTATTTGTTTTGCCAACGTGCTACAAATACATTAGTGTGGAATTAGAGGATCCCTTGTAGGCTCGGCATAGAATGGCATACAGCACTCTGTAGGAGAACGATTACAGGATAGGACTTTCAGACGGATTGCATAGGACTTGTTCATTTCCTGTATTCTTTTTGTGAAGAGCCCCTGTGGTCTCTCGTGGTATTTCAAGTGCTTGATCAGGTACTTGCTGAAGGATGCGTTGTACTCCATGATTAGTCTGGTAAGAGCCAAGTACACTGGAACAATGACCTCCTTAGACCTGGCTGCAATGCCCTTACTTACACATTGTGCATAGAAGAATGATTTTTGATTTTCTCACTACAGTAGGTAAGTGGTGGTCAAAGGTCAGATTACAGTCGACATGCATACCCAAATCTCTGACCACTGGCTCAGCTTTTAGAGGTGTATTATCAATGTGGTAATTTACAAGGGTGGCCATCTTTCTAAAGGGTACTGTTATGCTATTTTTGCAATGAGTTTTAGTTCATGGCTCTAGCTCAAGTTTTTTTTTTTTTTTTTTGCGTCAGGCCCTCTTGAAGGCTATGTGTGTCTTTAGTGGATTCATTGAACACACCTAGTTTTCAGTTGTCTGTAGACCTGGTCAGCCAGAGGCCCTTTCCTTGACTTCAGAGAAGTAGGTGTCAAAATGGAGATGTCTCAGCACCAATCCCTGTGGGACTTCACTAGTGACTGGCCTGTTTGTGGAGGTGGATTCCGATATTGTAACTTCTTGTGTCCCATCAGTGAGCCAGCTGGCTGTCCATCAGATGAAGTGTGCGTTTATGCCTAATTTTGTAAGTTAATCTACAATTCCTTTCTCCTTTGCATACAGCCTGTGGCAGATGCACATTTGCATAATATAATCACAAGGCTTTCTTTAGTTATGTTAGGAACCTGGGTGAGAATTCCCAGATATGCTCAGAATTAGTCCAAAATGACAAAAAATACACCAAACCCACAGACATTGCCAACATCCTAGCTGACAGGTTCAGCGCAAACTCCCCCCCCCCACACACACCAAAAGGGCAAATATCTATCCCAGTAGAGTGCTGCCCCCCTGACATCTCAGATGCTCAGGTAAGAGCCGCCCTCTCCAAAGCAAAAAACACAGCATTAATGGGACCAGACGGTGTCCCGGGCTGCATCCTGCATGAACTCCAAGAAGAGCTAAACCCAAACATAAAACTACTGTTCAATCTCAGCCTTACTACAGGATATGTACCCAAAGAGTGGCGTACAGCAACAGTGGTCCCTCTCCACAAAGGTGGTGCCTCAACGGACCATGGAAACTATCGCCCCATAAGCCTGACTAGCTTGGTCTGCAAAGCTATGGAAAGGATCATCATGGACCTCATAAATAAAGATATTGGGGACCTACAGACACTGGATCCTACCCAGTTCGGCTTTGTTAAGGGCAGATCCTGCCTCTTAAACCTGGTTGACTTCTTTGAAACAGTCACCAAGGCCATTGACGAAGGGAAGGTGGTCCACACAGCCTACCTGGACCTCGAAAAAGCCTTCGATACAATACCCCACTCGGGCATTATAGATAAGCTCACCAGCTTAAATATAAACCCCTATGTCACTAGATGGGTTGCAAACTGGCTCAAGGACAGAACCCACATGGTTAGAATTGCTGGAGCCATGTCAGACTCCAAACCAGTTACAAGTGGCGTCCCACAAGGCTCAGTCCTGGGACCTCTCTTGTTCGGTATATATTTCTCGGAGGTACAGGCCAACACGGAAGGACTGTGGTTGACCAAGTTCGCAGATGACTGCAAACTGGGCGCCATAATCGACTCTCCAGCCGACACAAGCATCCTCCAAAAGGGCCTCATAGAAACATACAGCTGGTGCCAGAGCCATGGCCTCAAGCTAAACGCCAAAATGTGTATAGTCATCCCCTTTGGCAAAAACAAAGTGCCCACAAATTACCACATAGGTGGTAATCCATTAAGTACAGAAGAAGTAATTAGGGACCTGGGGACCCAAGTTGATAGCAATCTCTCATTTGACAACCACGTGGCCAAAGTGGTTAGAAAAACATTTTATATAGCCCACCTAATCATGAAGGTATTCACATCTAGATTAGGGGAGGTCATCGTGCCTCTTTACTCATCCCTCATCAGGCCCATAATCGAGTACAATGCCCCTTTTGGGATGTACCTTACCAAACACCTGCAGCTACTGGAAAGACCCCAAAAGTACCTCACCAAGAGGATCAAAGGGCTCAAACAGATGCCATATGCTGCCCGGTTAAAGAAACTCCAGCTCTACTCAGTGGCATACCGCCTGCTCAGAGGCGACCTGTGCCTGACATATAAAGCCATGTCCAACCCGGAATTAATGGACATGCTGCACCTCAAAAAATCCAAATCCCATCGAGCTACACGCTCGAGAGACTTGAACCTCAGCACTGAAATAAATAGGACATGCTGGAGGGACAGATTCATAACCCAGAGGCTCTCTTCACTCTGGAATAAAATCCCAGTCCAGGTTAGGCAGAGTCCCTCATTGACTCTCTTCAAGAGGAATCTTGATGAGTGGATGGGAGATAGTAGGTTTACCCCAGGTATCACTTCTGTGTCACTGTTAGACAGAGGCACAGTATACTAACGTCGAAAAAGGGCATAGCAAAATTAATTTAAAATGGGTGGCGAAAGCCAAACATACTCTGGCTTATAAATGCCCTAGGGCAGATAGCCTAGAATGAACCTATGAATTCAATATCACCTTGACACCTGATGTGCATCAGACTGATGCACAACAGACTAATGCACCTGATGCCCATCAGTCTGTTGTTCCCCCTTGCAAGTGACCTTGAAGAGCCTATAGCTGTAATTACTAGGGGGTCACTGAATTCTTCTCATGCTCCTATGAAGAGACTGGTGAAGCAGAAGTTTTGTTCATAGGTTGGTACTAGGCTATCGGCCCTAGGGCCTATACAAGCCTAGCCATAACAACATCCCTGGATATTTCTTCCCACAATATTTACTTCCCTGGACCCCTGTCTAGCAGGGTGACTGACATGATTCTTGTGGTGAATTTCCTATCTCCCATCCAATCATCAAGGTTCCTTTTGAAGAGGACCAAAAGGGAGCTCTGCTTGACATGTATGGGTAGTCTATTCCAGAGTCTGGGGAGTCTCTGGATCAGGAACCTATCCCTCCAGCATGTTTTGTTCATTGTGATGACAAGGTTTAGATCCCTGGAGCATGTGTCTCTGAGGGATTGGGATTACTTTAAGTGTAGCATGTCTAACAGCTCTGGGTTTGACATGGCCTTGCATGTTAAGCAGAGATTGCCTCTGAGTAGACTATATGCGACAGAGTGTAGGTGGAGTTTTTTTAGATGGTCAGCATAGGGCATCTGCTTTAGGCCTGTGATTATTTTAGTGAAGTATTTCTGCAGCCTTTCCAGTTGCTGCAGATGTCTTGAGAGGTACATACCAAACGGGGCTTTGTATTCTATAATGGGTCTAATGAGGGATGAGTACAGTGGGACAATGACCTTCTTTTTTCTGGATGAAAAGCCCTTAGTGATGAGGTGTGCCATATAGAAGGATTTCCTGACTGTTGTGACAATGTGGTTATCGAAGGTGAGACCACTGTCCACCTGTGTCCCTAAGTTTCTTATCACACTTTCGGTGTTTAGTGTACTGCCACCTATGTTGTAATTCATGGGTACATGTTTTTTCCCAAAGGGGGATAACTATAAATTTCTTGGCAATGAGCTTGAGCCCATGGCTCTGGCACCAAGCATCTGTTTCTGTAAGGCCCTTTTGTAGAATATCCACATCATTTGGGGATTCAATAATAGTTCCCAGTTTGCAGTCATCTGTGAACTTTGTTAGCCAGAGTCCCTTAGTGTTGGGCTGTACTTCGGAGAAGTAGATACCAAACAAGAGCGGTCCCAGGACCGAACCCTGAGGTACTCCACTTGTCTGTAGCTGGATCTGGAGTTGGCTACTTTTACAGTGTGGGTTTTGTCAGTAAGCCAGTTGGCAAACGATCGAGTGGCATAGGGATTAATGCCCAGCTTAGTACGTTTATCTATGATTCCAGAGTGGGGGATGGTGTCGAAGGCCTTGACCGAAGTCCAGATAGGCAGTCTGAACCACCTTACTCTTGTCCACGGCTCTGGAGACTGATTTGAAGAAGTCAGTCAGGTTCTGGAGACAAGATTGGCACTTAATGAACCCAAACTGTGAGGGGTCCAGTGTTTGAAGGTTGCCATTGTCTTTGTTCATAAGTTCCATAACAATACATTCCATGGCCTTGCAGATCAGGCTCATCAGACTGATGGGGCAATAGTTCCTGGGATCCAACGTGGATCCCCCCTTATGGAGTGGGATAACTGTAACTGTGCACCACTCACTGCGCACAAAGCCTGAGGTGAGGCTATGATTAAACATGACACTTAGGTGAGGTGGCAGTTCATTTTGTAGTTCATGGAATACACAGCCTGGGATGTCGTCTGGTCCCATGAATGATGTATTCTTAACTTTGGAGAGTGTGTTTTTTTTACCTGTGTGGCCATTACTGGAATTTGGCAATCTTTCTTTATTGAGATGGGCCCTTTAGGGGTGAGAGGGGGGTGAAGTTTACACTGACTCGATCTGCCAGGATATATCCTTGGGATCAGTACATTTAATGCCATTCTGTTGTAGCTCAGAGCAGATCTGAGCATTGCCATTTAGATTCTAGACATTGCTATAGAATGCCTTGTGGTTGTCTTAGGAATCTTTGGCAATTTTATTTTCGTAACTATCTTTGGAGGATTTTATGAGGGATCTCAGCATCTTACTGAGGCTGGTAAAGGAGTTTTTTTGCATCCTGAAATTTTCCTCTTTTCTGCAACAGTTTCTTCCTTTTGTT
>NC_056736.1:556007009-556009509 GCF_019279795.1 Protopterus annectens | reverse complement strand
CCGCCTTGATGTCCCAAGTGGTTCCCTTGGAACATCCATCTGCTGAAGAGTACTCCTCGGACAGCCCCCGATGAAGTACCTCGGCGCAAGTGCAAGAGGAGGCACATGGACTCCCTGAGTCCGTCACTGAAGACACGGACTTGGATGAAGGGAAGGCTCCCCTAGGTCACCCCTGAAGACGTCTCATTTGGAGACATCATGGAGATGTTAAGGATCAGGGGGTGGTCTGCCCCAAGGCTTCTTCGACGAGTCTGTGTTCTTGGAGGCATTCGAGGCGGCCCTTCTACCTCTTGGGTGTCCCCTCCTGCTGACCCCTGGTAGATCTTATATCTATCAGGCGTGGAAGGATCCGGACACCATTGAGCCTATCCCAAAACGACCGGACCGCATCCTTTCTCCTCCATCAGACCGCACCCACTGGAGTAAGGGTCCCCCAGTAGATGCCATGATGATGGCTGCAGCCACGAAGAGGGAATTGGCCCAGGAGAGTCCCTCGTCCATCCTCCGGGCAAGGAGTCCCGTCGATGGATCGAATTGGGAAGCGAGTGTTTAGTTCAGCGACCTTCTCTTTGAGGCGCTGAACTACATGGCGACGTTATCAGGATGCAGCGAGATCTGATTAAAGAGTACGCTGCATCTCCCCGAGTCCATCTCGGTGAGGATAAGCAGGTTTATTCCACCCGAATGGCCACTCTTAGATCTGTATCCAATACTTCTATGCGGCTGCTTTCTCATGCTACTGAGGGAGCCGCTAGAGCCAGCGGAGCAGGCCTTGTCATGAGGCGACAGGCCTGGCTCCGCCATTGTGATTTTGCTGAGCCCTTTAAGGCGACCTTCGCGAATGCCCTTCGATGGTTCTGCCTTATTTGGCAAGACTGTTCGAGACACTTGTCCAGGCGAAAGGACGGAAGACGCTGTCTGCCGTCAGTCCGCTTCTCAGCTCCCCAGAGGTCCTTCTCTAAGAACCAAAAGGGACAGAAGAAGATGTGGTTCCGAAGTCGCAGCAGTCCCAACCTGCTCCGGATAACCAGTCCTTCCGTGGCAGAGGAGGACGGGAGGTCGCCGTGCCAGAGGCAGGGGGCTCCTGGCAATTTTGGGTCCAGAGAACCCTTCTCTGAGAGATCCACGCAGCAGCCCTGAAGGGTTGCCCGGCTGTCCGTCTCTGGAGGCAGTCGGGGCGGTTTCGATGCACCTGACTTCTTGGGAGTCCATAACAACAGACAGTTGGGTGCTTGACTCATATCCAGAGGATATTCAATACCCCTATCAAGATCCCAAATCTCGCAGCCTCCCAGATGTTCCACCCGACCAAGGGAGGCGGCAGCTCTCGAACGAGCAGCTGCTAGAAAAAGCCATCCAGCGTCCCCAGATCAAGCGGATTGGGGTTTTACTCCAGGTTCTTTTGGTGCCAAAGAAGGCGGGGACTTAAGACCAATTTTAGACCTTTCCCTGTTGAACCTGTCAGTAACCAAGCAAAGTTCGGATGGTCACCCTACAATCTATACTCCCCCTTTTGAGGAAGAACGACTGGATGTGTTCCATAGACCTCAAGGATGCGTACTACCACATTCGAATGGACAGACGATCCAGGAGGTTTCTTCGCTTCCGGCTGGGAGCCAGTCACTATCAGTTCAGGGTCCTCCCCTTTGGTCTCACCTCAGCCCCCAGGGTGTTTACCAAGGTGTTAACGGTGGTAGCGGCCCACCTGAGGCTCCAGGGATTACAGGTCTTTCCGTACCTGGACGACTGGCTCCTGACTGCATCATCAAGGCATCTTCTGTGCTCAGCCAGGGATTACTTCCTGCAACTAGCACCAAGGCTGGGCATAACGATCAACTGGGAGAAATCTTTCCTGAATCCAACCCAAATTATAGATTTCATAGGAGGAAGACTAGACACCGGATCAATGAGAGCCTTCCTCACCCCAGATCGTATCGTCAGCCTGAGGTGTCATGTGACAGCAATCCTTCAATCATCACCAACTGCAGCTTGGTCCTGAGGGCCCTAGGTTCTATGGCGGCAGCTATCCGCTTCTAATTCATGCCCGCCGCATGCGGGTTCTCCAATGGACTCTTCAAGTTCAGTGGTCTCCTCTTTATTCTCTCTAAACGATCTGATTGCGATCAGCAAAGCGTGCAGGGACTCCCTTCTGTGGTGGCTTCTTTCTCCGGAGCCCTAGGAAGACCTTTTTGCGCTGCATTTCCCAAGCCACAGTGACCACGGACGCTTCTTGCCTCGGGTGGGGGCATTCTGCGGGAAAGATTGTCCAAGGCACGTGGAATCCCATAGAGACATCATTGCATATAAATGTCCTGGAAATGAGGGCGGTGCTACTAGCGTTGCAAGCACTTCACCACGTTCTTCCTTCAGGGACTATTGCGATTCAGGCAGACAACATGTCCGTAGTCTGGTATATCAACAAGCAGGGAGGAACCAGGTCTTATCCCCTTTGTCGAGAGGCCATGAGAGTCTGGGAATGGGCAATTTCCACCAAACGCTT
>NC_056736.1:555969509-555999509 GCF_019279795.1 Protopterus annectens | reverse complement strand
TCTCTCTGTTGCTGTGGAACTCCAACTGAACATTTGTACTGGTTTCCTATGAAAGGCTCCAAAGTATCTTCATATGGCAGCTGATCAAATATTTACCACTCCACTGGTTTCTCTTTAATTTGGGACCCATTTCTGTATCCTGCTGTGATGTTATCTCCGATTTTCTGCATTAAATCCTTCACTTTGTAGGTAATCCATAACATCAGTTTCTATTTCTTTAACTTCTGCATCGCTAATCCTGTTTTCTACTTTTCCTTTTTGCTTTTTATTTTTTGTAAACAAAATGTCCATGTCTGGATGCCTTTGCCTGCATTTCTCTTCAAATATCTTTGGTGCTGCTCTTTTTGTATTGACTAGTTTTGCTTTCTCCTTTGCATAAATATTGCACCGCATTAAATCTCTTTTTCTTTCCCATGTCAATATTTCTTATTCAGATGTCTCCTGATCCTCTTGTTTCTCCTTACTTTGGAGGCTCGTTGTTTCATCATGTTGTAATTAACCTCTGTTAGACTTTCTACACTAAATCCTTTACTTGGCAAGTATTCCGTAACTTCAGCTTCTATTTGTTTAACTTACTTTACTAATCTTCTGTTCTACATTCCCTCTTGGTGATCTTATTTTTTTTATTGTGAATTTTTCCATATCTTGGATGCCTTTGCCTGTATTTCTCTTTGAATATCTCTCGGGCTGCCCTTTTTATGCTGGTTAATTTAGTTTTTCTCCTCTGCATAAATATTGCCCAATATCAAATCTCTCTTTCCCATGTCCATATTTTTTATACCTTTCAAAATTATCTCGATAGATTGTGCAAGCATATTGCCTTAAATTGCTTATGCTGTTTTGTTCTTTATATTTTCACACATATTCAGTCACTTTTTTCGAAATGGCCCAGGATTTCTTGTTCTATATAATGTTTTTCATAAATATGTTGTATTAATGAACACCTCTTTATTTGAAGCTTCTGACATTTTTTTCTTGTGGAAGTGTTCTTTTCTCTAATTTTTCTTTTAATATTTTTGTATATATTCTGTCTAGAAATTCTCAACTTCTTGCATAATAGTAACAATACATCATTTCTTTGTTCTCCTCAGTAGTTAACTCTATCTTTAGGGCTCTTTTTTGACCCATCAGTTTTTGTGATTTTTGTGAACTGCTGCTACTTTTGGAGCAAGGGGGCCATCCTCCCATTCGGCTGGGACTAGCATTGTAGTAATGTTTCCATATTTTGAAGATTCTACACTGACATTTTTTCCCAGTGATCCTACCAGGATTGGACACTTTTTTTTATCCTGGATCTTGTGCACCCGGCTGTCTTTTTTATTTTTTAACTTACTTCTGTCCATGATTTATGGTATATAAAATACAGTCTATATATCGGTGTCATCTTGGTGAGATCTTGTGAAAAACAGGGTCCTCCTTGTGAAATGTACTCACCAAGACTTGAGGATGGGTTCAATTCCGGCACTGCTGTTTTTGCTTGCTGATTTATAATCTCTCCATTCAGACCCCTGTTACTGTCATGAGTCTTCTAATGATAACTGAATCAGAATGTAGTCTATTATTGACTGCATTGCAATGTAATTTGTACTGTCATTTGCTATTCTGGCCTGAGTCATGGATGAAAGTGGAACGTGGACCAGTTTACTTACCTGGTTTGCAAACATAAGTAAATAAAGTACTTAAGTCAAGCACCGTGGACCCAAACAGGTGGCAAACAGGCTTTAATGACTAAATCCACCACAATATGAATAATAGTACAAAGATTTCACGGGTCCACGGTGCTTGACTTCAGTTTATTGGTTTTTTACTTGCACCGTCCGTTTATTTTTGTTGTTTTAAATAAAGTACTTAAAATTGGGTTTTGGGCTGACTTGTGGTAGCTCTGACACTTGCATTTACTGTTTAAGATTCAACCCAACCAAGTAATCTGTCAAGGAGGGTCCTTATTTACAGATAACAGCTACATTCACGCTATAGTTGACTAATTGCTACAAATTCACTTTTAAGACTTGCTTTCAGAAAAGCTTTGCAGCTGCAGTAGTTAATCTTGAATGTTGAACAGTATAAACATTATGATCTGTGTTATAATCTGTGTTATAAATAGTAATTCATAATATTTGTGTGTGTTTTTTTAAAGTATCCCTGTTATAACCACATAATTGTCAGCTGCAGCATGTAAGGTGAGTAAAACATTGTGCAGCTGTTGATTCATAAATATCTCAACAATTTCAAGTGAAGTACAGCAGTTCTTGTATTCATTATCAATTGAACCGATAAATCAACTTTGAAAAGTGTTCATTCTTCAGTTTATTAACAACAGCGGGGGGCAGTTCCATGATTATCTTTCTGTTTTCCAAAAGGTTTAGAAACTTGTTCTACTTGTAAAACATGTACATTAGTTTTGAAGCATAAATGGAACTTCTGTTAAACCAGTATAATCTGGAGGGAAAGGTTTCAGAGGAATCTGTAGCCTTCAGACCTTAGTGCTTTTCAGAATCATTGTATTGATTATCTTACACTATGACAATCTAAGTTTTTAAGTCCAAACTGCTTGCTGTCTTTGATGGATGGCAGAATTCTTATCTATTGTGCCACAGATATTAAGAAACGTATCCACTTGACACGTATATCAAATATTTATAGCAAAGACTGTTAAAGGGCTGTGCTACACACAAGAGCTTAAAATATAAGAGAGGCAAAGTGTTTTTGTCATTCCTAGTTTTCGATTTGTACCAACATTGCACTGTATTCTGTTTGTAAGGTCTCATCTGTACAAAACACCTAAAAGTTTGCTTGTACTGTTTGTTCTTTGGTCGATAGTGCCTTTCTAGTTTTTGTACAAACATTTTGCCTTAAATTACTTGTACTAAAATATGGTTATTTTACTGTGCCTAACAATATTTACTTTATTGTGTGCCTTATTAGAAATGATTACTGCAATATTGCTGTAACTCAGAGACAAAACAATTAAAATAAAATAAGGAAAACACTTGGTACTCTCTCGAGTATCTGAGCGTTTTTACACTAGCACAGTAGTCGCATATTCCTATATGTTGCCTACAATTAAAATGCACTAACATTTATAGCCTTAATCCTTCCTCCATCTATAGATCGGAAGGGAAACAGCACTCATTTTTTTTTTTTTTTGTTATAACCGGTAGATGTAGGGTTTGCAAGCAAAACCTGTCAGTCTTTGGCTTCTAGTCAAGAAAGGCATAAGACCGTGCTTGAGGTTTGTGTTACCCTGACAGCCGTAAACATAGTCTAATATATGCATCATGGTTACATTACATTTGCTTTTCAAAATTGATGCAGTCTGGTAGGCAAATTAAGGAGAGAGAGAGGGAGAAAGACAGTCTGAGGTGGTTAAGAAATCATTGCAGCAATAAATTTCAGATGATCTGAGGAAATGTACCTGAGCTACCTGAACATTTAGATTGCTGACAGTTTGTAATCATAAAGAATAACTTAGATAAAATCCAGTGACCAGTACATCAAATTAGCCTTCCATGATGTTGCTTACGTGTTGAGTGGGCACAATGGAAATAAGTACTTGACTGCTGCCTCTTTATAATTTAACCCTTTTTAAATTTTATTTTATTTATTTTCACATTTGTTAACTGGGATAGGTCCGACTGGGGATGAGCCCTTTTTCAGTGGAGGCCTGGGGAGAAAAGCTCCAGCAAAACAAAATGAATAATAAATAGTAGTAGTAGTAATAATAACAATAATAATAAAATAGAATAAAAATAAAAATATAAAAATAATGACAATGATTTTAAGAAATGTACATAATTAACAGGCATAGGCAAGTCAAACATAGTGAAGTTAAAAAACATGGTCCGAGTACGAATGAAAGATTTAGTAGTAAAGTAGAAAGACGGGGAAAGTTGTCAGGGAGAATTGTGAAGTTACTGATAATTTGCAGCAGCAGAAAACTTTCCAGGGTGAGCAGAGCTATCTGCACTGTTCTTGTACAAGTAGATGGGAGGAGTTGAGGAAAAGAAGAAAAAAGGATGGGTGTAATGGGAGGAGTGGAGGGGCATGGAAGAGGGAAGATGACTAGCTGGGGGGGGTAGGAGGGGGGATAGTAGAAGATTAGGAGTGAGTATGGGGAATTGTTTAGCATAGAAGAATGTGAAAGTAATGGGTAGAAGGGGGGGTTAGGGAGTGGAAAATAGAGGGGGATGTAGAGAAGTGGGGCAGGTGGGTGGGAGGTTAATAGATAATAATACACAGGCAGAGCCAGAAGTTAATGCTTTCTTGAAGCTGTGTGTGTTTGGGATGGATTGTATGATTAGAGGCATTTTGTTATAGGCTAGAGCAGCAGTATACTGCAGCTGTAAGGGGAATAACCTAGGGATTTTGTAGGCTTGTCGATTTCTAACAGAAGTTGGTCCGACCTATATGGTAAGTGATAGGACTTAATAGAAAGTGAGGAGTGGAGCAATGCTCCCTAAAGGGTCAGCCCCAATGAAAAGTTTAAATATATTTAATAATAAATAATAAAGGAACATGAAAATATGGAAAAATCTATTTACAATAAACAGAGTTTCAATCACAAGAAATATTAAAATAACACAGATGAATAGATTCACAGAGATAGAGAAAAACAGTACTTAACTAATCGCACTATATTTTCCTGACTGATCTAAAGAATCACTGTTCCCTGCTCACTTGCTAGAGCAAGGCAAGATGTAGGTGAGGGGTCTTTCTTTGTCTGGTTCCAAAAACATAATGCACTGAGACTTCAGTTTCATCTAGTGTTAACCTTGTTTTTGTCTTAGGTTACAGAATGACATCACATATATATGGTCATCTGACTTTTGGTTCCCATGCTCCCCCCATTAGTAGAAACTACCAGGATTTAGCATGTGTGTCAGTAATACACACACACATACAGAGTTTTGCTCAGATCTGTTGCAATTTCTCGAAGTCATAAATCAATTTCAAACCTCCACCCTTTTAGATTAGTAATTAGTTCACCCCACGTACAATACAGAAAGCTTCCTAGTACAGACTTTTTGTCTCTGTCTGCATTGAGAACTGTAAGATACAGTTTTTATGACCTAGGACCAGTAATTTAATTTCAGAACTTTTTTCAAAGTTAGCTGCAGCTGTACTGTGATTAACCTATTCTCCTCTAGTATCCTTTGTTAAAACATGTTAATTTCAACAGTTATGCATACATTTGATCAGTTACTTAAATGTATGCATATTTCTTTTCTCTCCAGCAGGACCCACTGTTGACAATTTTCAACACATGCAAACCTCACAAATACATTTTCAACACAAGCATCTGTACAAATCAGTTTGATTTACAAATGACATATAATTCTTCACAAAATTCCAGCTGACTATGCTGACATACGTTACACATCCACTGCCCTACTTCTGCTGGCATAGCTGGCAATACCTCACATCATCACGTCTCTTCCCCCTTTGAAGACTGAAGCTAGTTTCTCAAGTTACCCTGGAGAAACATTATTTGAGATGAATGAGTCTGTCTGGGAATACATTAACCCATACCCTGTCTTGAGAGCCCATCTGCATTGGCATTGCTAACCTCACTACGGTGCTGCACTGTCATATATGCCCGCAACCCTAGGTTCCACCTTAGTAACTTGGCATTTTGCTGGATGGCTTGATATAGCCATAGATCCCCCTCAGACTCCTCCTGCCTCCTACTGCAAATACTTAGCACAAGAGCCTCCCTGTTATGGTAAGGTTTCATCCTGTTAACATGGTAAATTTTGTGCCCCGGCCTCCTGCCTAGCAGTTCTACCATGTAGTTAACATCACTGACCTTCCTCTTTGTGAGGTATATTTGTGGCCTTTCCAGTTGTTGTAGATGTCTTGTGAGGTATCTACCAAAAGGGGCATTGTACTCTATAATGGGTCTAATGAGAGATGATTAGAAGGGAATAATGACCTCTTTTTTTCTGGATGAGAAACCTTTTATGATGAGGTGTGCCACGTAGAAGGATTTCCTGTCTACTGTGGCGATGTGATCATCAAAGGAGAGACTACTGTCCACCTGTTTCCCAAGGTCTCTTATCACACTTTCAGTGTTAAGTATACTGCCGCCTATGTTGTAGTTCATGGGTACAGAGTTTTTACCAAAGGGGATGACAATGCACTTTTTGGCACTGAGCTTGAGGCCATGGCTTTGACACCAGGCATTTGTCTCAGTGAGGCCCTTTTGAAGGATGTCCACATCATTAGGAGTTTTGATTATGGCTCCTAGTTTGCAGTCATCTGCGAACTTCGTTAGCCAAAGACCTTCTGTGTTAGCCTGTACTTCAGAGAAGTAGATACCAAACAGGAGAGGACCCAGGACTGAACCCTGTGGTGGTACTCCACTTGTCACTGGTCTGAAGTCGGATTTGGAGTCTGCTACTTTCACAGTGTGGGTTTTGTCAGTGAGCCAGTTGGCAACCCATCTTGTGACATAGGGATTTATATCTAGTTTAGTGTGTTTATCTATAATTCCAGAGTGGGGGATGGTGTTGAAAGCCTTGGCAAGATCTAGATAGGCTGTGTGACCCACCTTACCCTTGTCTACGGCTTTGGTGACTGCTTCAAAGAAGTCTATCAGGTTTAGGAGACATGATCTGCCATTTACAAACCCAAACTGGGTGGGGTCCAGAGTTTGGAGATTATCCATGTCTTTGTTTATAAGTTCCATGATAACACGTTCCATGGCCTTGCAGACCAGGCTCGTCAGGCTAATGAGGCAGTAGTTCCTGGGGTCCGTGGTGGCTCCCCCCTTGTGGAGTGGGATAACCGTTGCTGTGCACCATTCAGCAGGCACAAAGCCTGAGGTGAGGCTATGATTGAACATGGTAGGTGGGGTGCCAGCTTGTTCTGTAGTTCATGTAGAATGTAGCCTGAGATGTTGTCTGGTCCCATGGATGCTGTGTTCTTGGCTTTGGAGAGTATGTTTTTTACCTGTGCAGCTGTGATTACAGCAACTTTGCATTCTTCTGGTATAGAGATGGGCTCTTTAGGGGGTGAGAGAGGGGGTAAAGTTAGCACAGAACCTGCCAGGATGTTGGCAATATCAGTTGGGTCTGTATATTTAGTGCCATTGTGCTGTAACTCAGAGCAGATCTGAGTGTTGCCATTGAGTTTCTTGACATAGCTATAGAATGCTTTGTGGTTGTCTTAAGAATCAGTGGCGATTTTGTTTTCGTAACTAGCTTTGGAGGATTTTATCAGGGATCACAGCTTCTTACTGAGGTTGACCAGGGAGCTCCTCCACTAGTGGGATTTTACTCTCTTTTGCAACAGTTTCTTCCTTCTGTTGTACAGGGGATCACCAGATTGGCTTCCTTTGTTTGGAGGATAGGGTCTTGGTTCTGTTTGGGATAGCAGGATCCATGCACTCATGTAAGTGCTTATAAAGTGCACTTGTACAGGGTTCAGTAGTCGTAACTGTATTGTCCATCTGCATGGATGTCATGAAGTTCACCACTTCTGTCTTAAGAAGCATGAAGTTGGCTTTAAGTAGGCTTTGGAGAAATGTTTTACCATGGTTTTCTTAATGGGGGGTGGGGGCAGGATGTGGATATCTAAGGTAATTAGCTTATGGTCGGATCGGACCAATGAGACGTTGACTTCAGGTGTGGAACACTGGCCACTCATGTTGGTAATGACTAGATCTAGGATATTGTTGCCTTGGTGGGGATGTGGATAAGTTGATCTAGGGCAATGGAGTTTATGAATTCCAGAAAGGTTGAGCAAAGGAGTTGGTACATGAGTAGTTTTCCCAGTTAATGGTGGGGTAGTTGAAATCGCCCATTATTAGGGTGTTTGGTTTAACCCTAATATTTTCCAGTACATCAAGAAAAGAGGAGTGGGAATCCTGGGGGCATGGTGGGTGATCTGTAGCAAGCTACAGTTTGGATTGCAGTTTTGCCCAGAGTTAGTTGCACTTGGATAACCTCGGCTGCATTATGCTGAGCACTAGCCTGGAGGTGTGGATATCCTTAATGAATATGGACACACCTCCGCCTTTGGTGTTCCAGTCCAGGTTACATGGCCAAAAAGTGTGGTATGAGTTATAACCTGGTAGTGTAGGGGTGCTCTCTGGAGCCTTGAACGAGGTCTCAGTCACTGCACAGATATCGATGTTCTCCATTTTAAGGAGTGCCTTGAGTGAGTGCCTTTTGAGATTTAGACTTCTAGCATTGAGTAACATCACCCTCAGTTTTTGCTTGCCTGTTCCTGTTATGGTTGTGAATTTGTCATTTGAACCTTGCTTAAAAAAGGCATTATGGGGCGGCAAGAACCTTAGCCAGTATCCGGAATCCCAGTGGTGACAGGTGCAAAACATCTCTGGCAAAGCATCGGTGGTCTGTCGACCATGTCATCCCAGGCAGACAGATACTGGATCCCTTTAGAATGGCACCAGAAGCTTAGCCAATTGTTGAAGTCAATCATTTTGTCCTTGTACTGCGGCATACTTCTGGGTGATGGCAGAATGATACTCAGGGCTATGGTCATACCTGCCTGGGCTACAAGATCGGTGAGTTCTTCCATGTCTCTTTTCATGTAGTCCAGGGAGGTACATCTCACGTCATTCACACCAACATGGACAATGACAGAGTCATATTTGTACTTGTGGAGTGACCAGAGTGCGTGGGTTATGTGGTGGATCCTGGCACCTGACAGGCAGCTGACAGTAACCTTCTCCTTGTTTAGCCTGGTGAGTGGAATATCAGTGTGCCTGTATAGAGTCACCTATGACTAGTGTGTTGGGTACATTGTTTTTGCCTTATTGGTTGTGGTTGAGTGGCACACTGAGTCTGCGGGCTATGTGTCATTTGGGTTGTGTTGGGGGGGGTGGAGGTTGCTTGCATTTCTGCTTTGGAGGTCTCTGTTGCTTGAGCAGATTATTATTGAGAGCCTCCACAAATGTTTTTGTGTTTCTATGTATGGATTTTGGTGGTGTAGATTTAGTGAGACTATGTGATGTGTGTGGTGTAGTGCAAGTGTTTACCTTCTCCTCTTGACTGTCAAGTTCAGTCTTGATTGGAGAGAGCTTTACCTCCAGTTTGGCTAGATAAGTGCATCTCTCACCGGTTGTAGTGTTGGGTGGTAGGAGGAGAGGGTTGCCTGTGTACATGAGACAATTTCTACATTGCCCCAAATGCCCAGATTCATCAGATAGACAGGAGAGAACACTGGGAGCTGACCCTTGGACATGCCTGAATAAAAAAATGTTTTCCTCTAGATAAGTGAGGAAAGTGAGTACAAGAGCTGTTTCTCTCTAAGCAAGTGAGGAAAGTACCAAAACTGTTTTCCTCTAGGTAATGAGGAAGGTTGAGTGCTGTAGTAATTAGTAGGTTATTTAGTGCTTACAAGTTCTGAACAAGTGCTGATCAGGAATAAGCAAATTCAAGTGCTAAAACTAAGAATCTGTATCTGGACGAAACTAGTTACAGGAAAGGGGGGAAATTAGTGCAAATGTGGGCTTTTAAATCAGAAAGTTGAGAGAGAGATGGAAAAACTGCCCAAACGGCCAATAACTACAATTTCTGGGCCAGAACCACTCCTTATGTAGTAGATAGGTTACCTAGTGCTTACCAGTCCCACTGATAAGCTAGAAAGCTTCCCTCCAACACAGAAAGCTTTGGGGGGCTCAGAAGCTTACATACAGTCCTGGATACAGCAAATCTGAATCTGGACTACACTAGTTACAGGAAAGTTTTTTTTGTTTTTTATATATATATATATATATATATATATATATATATATATATATATATATAGATATACAGAAAAGTAGCTAAAACAGCAGTCAAAACAATTAAAATGCATATGTAGCAATGTTAGACCAAACAGTTTAAAAAATGCAATTAAATTAAAAATGACTAAAAACAAGTGCAGAATGAGTCTATTAGGTAGAATGAGGTAAGGAGATGGGACTGGGGGGGTGTCCCAGGTCAAATCTACAGTGTGGGTGGGCAACTGCTAAAGCCTCCTAATTGGGTGGGTATGGGAAAACCAGCACCTTCAGATCTGAAAAACTATACAGTGAAGCAAAAATAACAGTGCACAAGTCTGAAGTCAGCCAGCAATGATATAAAATTAGTCAAACAATTACCAGTACACAACTCTGAAATGCCATAAAAATATACTCAGCTCTGTATATCTCCAGATAGTTTGAAGAGCACTCTGTCAGGACACAGGAAGGCTCCAGCAAGTATTGAAATAATCGGCTTATCCCACTTGACTGTTGCAGTCCCCCCGACAAAGGTCTTCAGCTCTTTATTAATTGCTACCCACAGCTTCTCCTCTGGTTAATGAACATATGCCTGACATGTCTATGAGACTAAAGGGACTAAAACATTTTAACCGCTTGTGCCCTACTATCCATATCCATGTAACAAACCTTCCATTTTCTCCGTTTTTCTATTATCTTTTGTTTAGTCTCTTCCCACATATCCTTAGCTGCCACACTAGAGTCATTTTTAATCCATACTCCTAAATATTTCGGTGGTGCAGCAGTAGCATTGTTGCCTCGCAGCAAGAGATTCTCCCGTTCGATTTTCGGCTTGGGTTGGGAGTGCCTTCTGTGTGGAGTCTGCATGTCCTCCCCGCGGTCGAGTGGGCATTCGAAAGACATGCGTTGAATGGGCAGCCTTCGTTGAAGGTTGGGCGTCGGACTGGCAACTCGGCACCATAAAAAACAACTGCCAATCATTAGCGGACCAGAGTTCCACTGTGGTGACCGCTAACCAGGAAAAGCTGAAAGACAAACAACTCCTCCTAAATATTTCATTTTATCATGTGCCCATAAATATGTGTGTTCCTGAACTAGTTCATGTGTGAGTACATAATTTACTGTGATTGCCTTTGTTTTAGCCTCATTCATTTTGTATCCTGGAAAGGTCTGAAATTGTCTCAACAAGTTCCACATTGTATTTTTCTGGTTTTATCAGGTACAGAATAATATCATCTGGAAATAAAGCCAGCTTTTCTTGTGTACCATACCAATTATATCCTTGAATTTCTGAGTCCCTTATTTTCTCTGCCAGTGGTTCTAAATATAATACAAATAATAAAAGGGAAAGAGGACACCCCTGCCTTGTTCCTATGCTCAAGTGGGAATTATCAGAGAGGACCCCACCCACTTGACTTTTCACCTTCGATCCCTCATGTATTCTCCTAATCAACTTTGATTTTTTTCAGGAAATGTAAATGCTTCCATTGCCCTGCTCATCAAGTCCCAGCCTACTCTGTCAAATGCTTTCTCTGCATGAAGACTCACCAACAGCAATGGTATTGTCTTACCTTCTGTTTTCCTCTGTATTATCTGTGTTCTGTTAATGTTGTCAAATGTTTGCCTCCCTCCACAAAATCACTTTGCTCCATATCTATCAGTTTTTGCATTACTTTTGCCATTCTTTTAGCCATTGTAGACATGAACACTTTATAATAATGGCTTAGTATTGAAATGGACCTGTGGTATGAAGCTACATCTGATGGATCCTTACCATCTTTAGGTATTACAGCTACTACTATTTTTCCAGGACAGTGGTACTTCTCCTCCTCTTAAGATATTGTTATAAACATTTAAATTGGAACCTGTGCACTGAGAGAGAGCATTACAAGACTATCTGCAAATATATAGAGCTGAGTATATTTTTCTGTATTATTCTGTATTATAGAGCTAAATTGTTGCTTAGATATCTGTTGTCTTACTGTTCTGCAAATATACAGAGATCAGTATATATTTTTCTGGTTTTATAATTTGCACTGTGATTCCTCACATCTCTGTTGAAATTGTCTTCCCCACCCCACCCTCATTTTCTGCCTTGTCTTCAGCTGATATAACCATTTTTATAGCTTGTGTGTTGCTTAACTCCAGGTTCCCTTAATTTTGACCTGTTAATAACAGCCTGCATTTAAATTGGAACCTGTGCACTGAGAGAGAGCCTTACAAGACTATTTGCAAATATATAGAGCTGAGTATATTTTTCTGTATTATTCTGTATTATAGAGCTAAATTGTTGCTTAGATATTTGTTGTCTTACTGTTCTGCAAATATACAGAGATCAGTATATATTTTTTTGGTTTTATAATTTGCACTGCGATTCCTCACATCTCTGTTGAAACTGTCTTCCCCACCCCACCCCTGTTTTTGGTTGTAGTTTAAATTTGGTGGCTTTTGCAGTGCCCGCCCCACTGTAGATTTGATTTAGGACACTCCCCCAGTCCCATCTCTTTACCGCATTCTACCTAATAAACCCTTTCTGCACTTGCTTTTAGTCCTTTTTAATTTAATTACATTTTTTCAAACTGTGTGTGGACTAATATTGCTACATACTCAAGTGTGCCAGCTTGCACTGCATGTGAATTGTTTTTACTACTGTTGTTGCTACTTTTCTGAAAAAAAAAAATGTAAGCCTGTTTCCTACCATTCCTGTAATTAGTGTTCCAGATACAGAGTTGCTGTATCCAGGACTGTTTGTAAGCTTCTGAGCCCCCAAGCCTTTCTGTGTTGGAGGGAAGCCTTCTAGCTTATCAGTGGGAGTGGTAAGCATTAGGTAACCTGTCTACCACATAAGGAGTGGTTCTGGCCCAGAATTTGTAGTTATTGGCCGTTTGGGTGGTCTTCCATCTCTCTCAACTTTCTGATTTGAAGGCCTGCATTTGCACTTGTTTCTGTCCTGTAACTCCTGGGCCCATCTCATTTGCTCACTCAAAAAAAAAAATTGTATCTGCTTTTACTGTATTTGTGCTTCTTCCTACTTTATTTTGCTTTTATCTTAATACTCAATTGTATTTATTACTGCTTGGTGTAACTCATTCTAAGCCTTTTAGTTTAAGCACTTGGGCTTCAAACCAGTTGTTTTACATTAAGAAGGTTTGTGGTCTGCACTGTAGTGGCAGAACAGGTAGCTTACATCCTTCTAAGTTGGGAACTGCTGATTGAGGGCTCAGTGTCTGTTATTCTAAAAGTGTATTAATTCTGGTTTAAGCACTTGGGCTTCAGGCCAGTTATTTTACATTAAGAGGTTTTGTGGTCTGCACTCTTGTGGGAGGAGAGGCTGGACTCTGCCCTTCTGAGCTGGGAATTTCTGGTTAAAGGCTTATAGTGCCTGCATATTTGAACTGCTTCTTACTGAAATTGGTACACCTTGTTTGTTGTAGCATAGACTAGATCCAGGCCTGCTGAATCTAGCTTTATTTGTATAACTTGAGCACTAATCCAGGCATTCTTTAAAGTATTCAATTGTATTTATTACTGCTTGGTAGTAACTTGATTAAAGTGTAGCTATCATTCTAAGTCTTTTGGATTAAGCACTTGGGCTTCAGACCAGTTGTTTTACATTAGGAAGTTTTGTGGCCTGCACTGTGGTGGCAGGACAGGTAGTTTACATCCTTCTAAGTTGGGAACTGCTGATTTGAGGGCTCAGTGTCTGTTATTCTAAAAGTGTATTAGTTTTGGTTTAAGCACTTGGGCTTCAGGCCAGTTAATTTACATTAAGAAGGTTCGTGGTCTGCACTCTTGTGGGAGGAGAGGCTGGACTCTGCCCTTCTGAGCTGGGAATTTCTGGTTAAAGGCTTATAGTGCCTGCATATTTGAACTGTTTCTTACTGAAATTGGTACACCTTGTTTGCTTGTTATTTCCCTGAAACGCTAATTCCACCTAAAACGCGACTTTTCAGCGCTTCTGTGGATCCCTAGTGATATCTGCATTGCTTACTGTACTGATTGTCGTTTTTGCATTTAAGTTACCTGTAACACATTGCATTTAAGTTACCTGGATTTTGCTCACTGAAGCAATTATATAAGTCAGCACTAAAAAATTAAAAGCACTACACCCTCACAAACTCCCCTTGAGTACCTTGTTCCCCATTGGCCCTTTTTTCTCCAATTATAAAGGAATTCCCAATACTATTCTAGCATGTCCAAAGGTCAGTTGTCAATCTCCTCTCTGGTCCATCTGGTGAATCTGGGAATCTTGAGGCAATGTTACAACTGCCTCATGTGCACAGACAACCCTCTCCTCCTCCCAACAAATTCCAACACATGTGAGAGATGCAGCCATATAGCCAAACTGGAGGCTAAGCGCTCTCAACTCAGTACTGGCATAACCAGTCAGGAGGAGAAGGAAACCACACTCTCTACAATTCCAGTCTCACATAGACCTACCACGACAGCAAACCAAACACATAAACACACAAAAACATACTCGGAGGCTCTAAATACAAATCTGCCTAAGCAGCAGAGACCTCCAAAGCAGATACCCAAGCAACCGCTACCCCAAAACAAAACACGTGCAACACATAGCTCACAAAGCTAGTGTGCCGAACAGTCACAGCCCTTAAGGCTAAACAACACACCTGATACACTTGTAATAGGTGACTCTATCATCAGGCACACTGACGCCCCGCCACCAGGCTGAACAAGGAGAAGGTCACGGTGAGCTGCCTGTCGGGCACTAGGATCCGCCACATAACACAAGCACTCAGGTCACTCCAAGGCAAGTACAGATATGACTCTGTCATTGTCCATGCTGGTGTGAATGACCTGAGATGTACCTCCCTGGACTACATGAAAAGAGATATAGAGGAGCTCTCTGAGCATGTAGCCCAGGCCGGTATGGCCCTGACCTTGAGTAGCATCTTACCCTCACCAAGAATGATGCCACAATATGAAGACAAGATGATCAATTTCAACAATTGGCTTAAGTATTGGTGTCATTCAAAGGGGATCCAATGCCTGTCAGCCTGGGATGACATGCTCGACAAGCCACGATGCTTCGCTAGGGACGGCTTGCACCTGTCACCCCTGGGCTTTCGGATATTGGCAAAGGCTCTTGCTTCCCCCATATTGCCTTTTTTAGGCAAGGCTCAAAAGACAAACCCACCTCCATAGGTATCACAAGGGTTAAGAAACTAAGAGTAATGCTACTCAACGCCAGAAGTCTAAACCTCAAGATGCATGCACTTGAAACTCTCCTTAGCATGGAGAACATCGATATCTGTGCAGTAACAGAAACCTGGTTCAAGGCTCCTGAGAGCACCCCAGCACTACCAGGTTATACCTCATACCATGTTTTTCTGCCCCAAAACTTGGACCGAACCACAAAAGGAGGGGGAGTATCAATATTCACAAAGATACCCACACCTCCAGGTTGGTGGCACAGCATGACGCATCAGAGACTATCCATGTGCAACTAACAGTGGGTAAAACTGTCTTCCAGTTTATAGCCTGCTACAGACCACCCTCCCAAACACAGGAACCCTACTCGGCCTTCCTGAGAACACTGGAAAATATGAAGGTCTCTCCAAACACCAATATGTTGGGCGACTTCAACTACCCAAACATAGACTGGGAGCATTACTCTAGCTCCAACACCCTAGCCCAAAGGTTCCTAGAATTTATAAACTCAAATGCTATGGAACAACTTCTTACCACTCCCACAAGAGGGGAAAACATACTGGACCTGATCATCACCAACATGGGGACTCTATGCTCCAGACCAGAAGTGTATCCCTCACAGGTAAGATCAGACCATAAACTAATCTCACTGGATAATCACATCCCGACCCCACCCCCTGCCCAGAAAACTACAGTGAAAAACTTCTCTAAAGCAAATTTCACACTCCTCAAAACCGAGGTGGAATCCATCAAAGGCCCCGAGCCTGTGGAAAATACAGCCCAGACCGCAGAATCCTTTATAAACGCATTCTATGAACACCTTCAGGAATGCATGGATCATGCAATCCCAAATAATACCAAGACCCAATCCTCCAAAGGCAGACGTCCTGTCTGGTGGACCCCAGCCATAAACAAACTATACAATAGAAGGAGGAAGCTACTACATGATAGAGCAAAATCCCAAAAAGGGAAGGCATCTCTGATCAGTATTAGCAAAAAACTACGGGCACTCATAAAATCGTCTAAGGCCAGCTTCGAGAGTAAAATTGCACAGGACACTAAGGATAATCACAAGACTTTCTTTAGTTATGTTAGGGACCTGGGTGGGAATTCCCAGATATGCTCAGAATTACTCCAAAATGACAAAAAATGCATCAAACCCACAGACATTGCCAACATCCTAGCTGACAGGTTCAGTGCAAACTTCTCCCCCCCTCCCCACCAAAAGGGCAAATATCTATCCCAGCAGAGTGCTGCCCCCCTGACATCTCAGATGCTCAGGTAAGAGCCACCCTCTCCAAAGCAAAAATCACAGCATCAATGGGACCAGACGGTGTCCCGGGCTGTGTCCTACATGAACTCCAAGAAGAGCTAAACCCAAACATAAAACTACTGTTCAGTCTCAGCCTTACTACAGGATATGTACCCAAAGAGTGGCATACAGCAACAGTGGTCCCTCTCCACAAAGGTGGTGCCTCAATGGATCCTGGAAACTATCGCCCCATAAGCCTGACTAGCTTGGTCTGCAAAGCTATGGAAAGGATCATCATGGACCTCATAAATAAAGATATTGGGGACCTACAGACACTGAATCCTACCCAGTTCGGCTTTGTTAAGGGCAGATCCTGCCTCTTAAACCTGGGCGATTTCTTTGAAACAGTCACCAAGGCCATTGACGAGGGGAAGGTGGTCCACACAGCCTACCTGGACCTCGCAAAAGCCTTCGATACAATACACCACTCGGGCATTATAGATAAGCTCACTAGCTTAAATATAAACCCCTATGTCACTAGATGGGTTGCAAACTGGCTCAAGGACAGAACCCACATGGTTAGAATTGCTGCAGCCATGTCAGACTCCAAACCAGTTACAAGTGGCGGCCCACAAGGCTCAGTCCTTGGACCTCCCTTGTTTAGTATATATTTCTTGGAGGTACAGGCCAACACGGAAGGACTGTGGCTGACCAAGTTTGCAGATGACTGCAAACTGGGCACCATAATCAACTCTCCAGCTGACACAAGCATCTTCCAAAAGGGCCTCATAGAAACAGACAACTGGTGCCAGAGCCATGGCCTCAAACTAAACGCCAAAAAGTGCATAGTCATCCCCTTTGGCAAAAACAAAGTACCCACAAATTACCACATAGGTGGTAATCCATTAAGTACAGAAGAAGTAATTAGGGACCTGGGGAACCAAGTTGATAACAATCTCTCATTTGACAACCACGTGGCCAAAGTGGTTAGAAAAACATTTTATATAGCCCACCTAATCATGAAGGGATTCACATCTAGATCAGGGGAGGTCATTGTGCCTCTTTACTCATCCCTCATCAGGCCCATAATTGAGTGCAATGCCCCTTTTGGGATGTACCTTACCAGACACCTGCAGCAACTGGAAAGACCCAAAAGGTACCTCACCAAGGGGATCAAAGGGCTCAAACAGATGCCATATGCTGCCCGGTTAAAGAAACTCCAGCTCTACTCAGTGGCATACCGCCTGCTCAGAGGTGATCTGTGCCTGATGTATAAAGCCATGTCCAACCCAGAATTAATGGACATGCTGCACCTCAGAAAATCCAAATCCCATCGAGCTACGCCGAGAGACTTGAACCTCAGCACTGAAATAAATAGGACATGCTGGAGGGACAGATTCATAACCCAGATGCTCCCTTCACTCTGGAATAAAATCCCAGTCCAGGTTAGGCAGAGTCCTCATTGACTCTCTTCAAGAGGAATCTTGATGAGTGGATGGGAGATCGTAGGTTTACCCCGGGTATCACTTCTGTGTCACTGTTAGACAGAGGCACAGTATACTAACCTCGAAAAAGGACATAGCAAAATTAATTTAAAATGGGTGGCGAAAGCCAAACACACTCTGGCTAGGCTTATAAATGCCCTAGGGCAGATAGCCTAGTATGAACCTATGAACCTTCCAGATCGCTGACACTTTTTTCCCTTTTAGCTTCCAAACTTCCACAGGAATACTGTGTCTATCCTTGGGGACTTTCTTGTAGATTGATTATACATCACAATTTTTATTTCATCTCCTCCTATTCTAACTGTTAGTAATTGAGCCTCAGCTGCCTCTAACCTTGGCATATTTAATTCTTCAATAAACATTTCCATTTGCATCTTTTCTTGATTTTCGTATTTCTCTGCTTTGTAGAGACTCTGATAGGCTTTCCAAAATACTTCTGAAACCTCTACAGGATCTCTTGTTACCTTCTTTGTTATAGGCTCCCAAAGTTTTGTGACAGCCCTTTCTGCTGCCTGAGTTGTCATGATAAACGTTTTTGTGCTCCAGTGTTATCAAAAAACAGTTACTTAACAGCAGTCTTTCTAAGCTCGTGCATATTATTGAGATAATCCCTTATTTTCTGCCTAACGTTCTGCAGTTGATGCTTCTCTTGTTCTTTGAGATTCCCCCTATTCTGCAATATTTTCACATTTGTCAGTACCTCAAAATAATTTTTGTTACTTCTTAATCATAACTCCCTTTCTTTTATTTCCACCCTAGTTTTAAACTCCACCTTAATTTTATCCCAATCCATAGCTATCTATCCCTGTAACAGCTCCTGAATAATATCCACTATCCATTCCTTAAATTCCTGTCTTTTCAACAGATAGGTTGTAAAGTGCCAGTGTATCATTTTTATTTCATTACCCTGTGTTTTTATTTTACCCATTATTAGCGCATAATCTGAAATGGTTATTGGGTGTGTATCAAGACCCTCAATTAAATGCACGTGTTACTGTGAAGTGTAAATTATGTCTAGCCTAGCCCAGTTTTGTATCTTGGAGAATAATATGTAAATTCACGCCAAACTTCGAACTCCTGTTACTGAATTCAAATCTTCCATGCCAAATATTTTCATAAATTTCTTCACCAATCTACCCTCATTTGTTATAGTTCCCTTCTGGGCCCTCCAGGCACATATTCACTACTGCAAATCAAGTTCCAGTCCCAGTCCAAACCTATAAGTAATATTCCTTGCTGAAAACTGATTATTTCACCCAGAATTTTCTTAAGCTCAAATACAGCAGTTTTAGGTGGATTGTAAATACATGCTAATGTAATCTGCCTTGCCAGTAGCCCTTTAGCACTGTAAATCTGCCATTATTATCTTTTTTATCTTCTATCACTATTGAAGCTCCTTTTGCAATTAATATAAGTACTCCTCTTTTCCTTTGTCCTAGGTATTCTGCTGAAAGCTGAATAACCACCCTGAAAACCTTTCTTTATCAAATTCACTTGTTCATTTTTTTATGTGTGTGTCTCCTGTAACATAGTTATTTGAACTCTACATTTTAATATAGTTCACTATTCTTTCTTTGTGTTTATCTGTACGGCTATTTACATTTAAAGACAATAAAGAAAGCATCAGTGTATTAAAAAGTTATTATTCCTATATTTTGTGTACAACACCTTTTTTATTAAATGTCTAGTTCCAGCTTTTGTGTAATATGCATACACTGGCAGGTTGAAATGTTATGTAGTTGTTTCTTGTCACATACATTTGAGTCTGTCACATTTTATAAAACTTTTTTTATTGAAAGCCCTCAAACAAAAAAAAAACAAACACACCCCCATGCCCCCCTAAAACCTATTAGCTTAATACTAATGCACACAACTATGTACACCTTCAGATATTGAAGTTTTACCCTCCTAATAGGAACAAAAGTCCCAAACTTACAGTCACAGATTTGAGTTAACCTAAAAGAAAGGTCATCCATCCTAAGACTTGTGGTGCAGCCTGTGCTTCTTATAAGTACTGAATGTTGTTTTGCATTATCTTTACATCTCTCCCAGCTAGGAAACCCCCTGAATGTTTTCAGAGAACATTATCTCTTAGTCAATTTTTCTTTTTTTTTTCCTCAGCCAATCACACTGCAACAGACTGTAGCCTGTTTGTCTTTATCAGATTGTCTCCATGGATATATGAGAACCAGACAGACAGTTTCTCTTGATTAGATTGTTTCCGTGGAAACATGAATGCCAGCTGTAAAACTGTTACTGAGCTTACATGTATTTGCTAGAAAAAAAGACTAATATTCAGTGTTTTTTCATTTACTTGCTGTCTCTTAAAACTTGTTAATAAATCAGTCTAAGGTCTTTAATCCAGTCATTTCCCCATGCACGAATGAAAAAAAGAACATTATTTTTTTTCTTTTATCCAGCTTTTTAACCAGGCTTTTTTATACATTGCAGTGCCTACATTTCTTAAAACTGAACAAGAAGAGAGAGAGAGAGAGAGAGAGCAGGGAGAAAGAAAGGGAAAAAAGCACACCTTTTTACAATCCCCATTACATTTAAAATAACTGAAAAATGCTCTATAGCAAAATTGATACTATTTAAGGAAAAAAATCTTTACTTGGTTAATTTTCTGCTCCTCTTGCCCTCCCCTAACCACTTTTCCAAACATTAATGATGTGAAGTAGGACATATGCTTTAGAGTCCCCTACAAGTCCATCATATTCTGAAAAAGTCCAATACTTACAGATTTTCTTGTTCTGTCATATTTCACAAAAATAGTTATTGCATTGTAATCCCATATTGTTACTGTTTTTTTTTACTGTTCCTCTCCAAAGTCCTGATTCTGCTTCATTTCCAATGTACTCTTGATTCTTCTAGTGAACTCTCATGCTCCCTTCCTTCTCTCCAGCATTTTCCATTTGAAACAGTGGAAAAGGTTTTACAGGTACAGTTTTCTGTGGTCTTTATTACCAGAAGAACAGGAAACAGAATCTCCTTCTGTTTCACAGCTTACTTTTTGTTGGGCAAAGCTTTGTTTTTCCTTCTTAGCATGTACTTCATCAAAAAATTATTTTTCCCTCCAAAGAAGAATACTGTGAAAATAGCTGGGTGCAGCAATTTGAATCTCACACCTGCATCTCGACATTCACTGAATAGTGGAATGAATTAGCTCCTCTTCTGTCTGTTGTACAATGAGTAATCATTCTTCACAAGTACTCTGCTGTCCCCCAGGTTTGGCACTTTCTTTCTGCCACAGTTTTGTCTGAATTAACCTCTTCTGCTAGTAGGATTGCTTCTTTACTATTAAAGGTCTAGGTTGCTTTCTTAGAGTAAGGTTTGGAGCATACACATGATGTGCCCTTTCAACAAACAACTCCTGCTGTGGAATACCAGTCCAGTTGCTTATTTGTGCTTTCATAAAATTAATGCAGTCTGTTACTTCCAGCTTGTCTGGTATAGCTGAAAATCTCAGGTTTTCCCTATGTGCTCTGTCCTCTAATTCTATATTTTTTTAAACATCTTCTCCTGAGCAGTCTCATATTCACCCAGCCTTTTATTTATTTCAACCTCTGATTTTTGCAGCTCTGTCATCTCATCTGAATATCTGTTCAAAGCTTCTTGCATTTTTCCAGCCTTTTGTTGTTTGTGTTGATGTAATGCATCAATGTTTTGTTTATTTTAACCAGGTCTGTATGCAGTTGTCTTGCATATTCATGTAGGTTACTGGAAGTCATGTCTGAAGGTTGCATTGCTGAGCCTGCAGAACACTTCCCAGTCAGTGTTTCTTCCTCACTTTTTATAGCTGATTTTTTCCAGGTCTTCTGTATTTCTGTATTTTCACCATCCAGGCAGTGCACATACTAGCCAGTTACTGAAATTTACACAAACACAAGTCTGCTGGCCTTCTCTGCTGAGTTTCTGTTTTCACACTGGGAGAGCTAGAAGTAAGCTGGTACTCAATGTGCAGCCTTCTTTGAAGTCCAGAATTTAGCACATATGTGTCAATAATACACACACACACACACACACACACACACACACACACACACACACACACACACACACACACACACAAGCTTCAACAGATGTGAACAAAACTGTGTAAGTCCTAAAACAATTTCAAACCTCCACCCTTCCAGAATAGCAGTTAGTTCACCCCAAAGGCAATACAGAAAGCTTCCTAATACAGACTTTTTGTCTGTGGCTGCATCGAAAGGTGTAAGATACAGTCTCTATGGCCTAAGCCCAGTAATTTAATTTCAGAGCATTTTTCAAAGTTAGCTGCAGCTGGACTGTGATTAACCTCTTTTCTTCCAGTATCGTCTTTTACAATATATTCATTTCAACAGTTACAATGCATGCATTTAATCAGCTACTACATGCATGTATGTTTCTTTTCTGTCCAGCAGGACCCACTGTTCATAGGTTCATACTAGGCTATTTGCCCTAGGGCATTTATAAGCCTAGCCAGAGTGTGTTTGGTTTTCACCACCCATTTTAAATTAATTTTGCTATGCCCTTTTTCGAGGTTAGTATACTGTGCCTCTGTCTAACAGTGACACAGAAGTGATACCCGGGGTAAACCTACAATCTCCCATCCACTCATCAAGATTCCTCTTGAAGAGAGTCAATGAGGGACTCTGCCTAACCTGGACTGGGATTTTATTCCAGAGTGAAGGGAGCCTCTGGGTTATGAATCTGTCCCTCCAGCATGTCCTATTTATTTCAGTGCTGAGGTTCAAGTCTCTCGAGCGTAGCTCGATGGGATTTGGATTTTCTGAGGTGCAGCATGTCCATTAATTCTGGGTTGGACATGGCTTTATACGTCAGGCACAGATCGGCTCTGAGCAGGCGGTATGCCACTGAGTAGAGCTGGAGTTTCTTTAACCGGGCAGCATATGGCATCTGTTTGAGCCCTTTGATCCTCTTGGTGAGGTACTTTTGGGTCTTTCCAGTTGCTGCAGGTGTCTGGTAAGGTACATCCCAAAAGGGGCATTGTACTCAATTATGAGCCTGATGAGGGATGAGTAAAGAGGCACGATGACCTCCCCTGTTCTAGATGTGAATCCCTTCATGATTAGGCGGGCTATATAAAATGTTTTTCTAACCACTTTGGCCACGTGGTTGTCAAATGAGAGATTGCTATCAGCTTGGATCCCCAGGTCCCTAATTACTTCTTCTGTACTTAATGGATTACCACCTATGTGGTAATTTGTGGGCACTTTGTTTTTGCCAAAGGGTAATGACTATACACTTTTTGGCATTTAGCTTGAGGCCATGGCTCTGGCACCAGTTGTCTGTTTCTATGAGGCCCTTTTGGAGGATGCTTGTGTCAGCTGGAGAGTCGATTATGGCGCCCAGTTTGCAGTCATCTGCGAACTTAGTCAGCCACAGTCCTTCCGTGTTGGCCTGTACCTCCGAGAAATATATACCAAACAAGAGAGGTCCCAGGACTGAGCCTTGGGGGACGCCACTTGTAACTGGTTTGGAGTCTGACATAGCTCCAGCAATTCTAACCATGTGGGTTCTGTCCTTGAGCCAGTTTGCAACCCATCTAGTGACATAGGGGTTATATTTAAGCTGGTAAGCTTATCTATAATGCCCGAGTGGGGTATTGTATCGAAGGCTTTTGCGAGGTCCAGGTAGGCTGTGTGGACCACCTTCCCCTCGTCAATGGCCTTGGTGACTGTTTCAAAGAAATCAACCAGGTTTAAGAGGCAGGATCTGCCCTTAACAAAGCTGAACTGGGTAGGATTCAGTGTCTGTAGGTCCCCAATATCTTTATTTATGAGGTCCATGATGATCCTTTCCATAGCTTTGCAGACCAAGCTAGTCAGGCTTATGGGGCGATAGTTTCCAGGATCCGTTGAGGCACCACCTTTGTGGAGAGGGACCACTGTTGCTGTACGCCACTCTTTGGGTACATATCCTGTAGTAAGGCTGAGATTGAACAGTAGTTTTATGTTTGGGTTTAGCTCTTCTTGGAGTTCATGTAGGATGCAGCCCGGGACACCGTCTGGTCCCATTGATGCTGTGTTTTTGCTTTGGAGAGGGCAGCTCTTACCTGAGCATCTGAGATGTCAGGGGGTCAGCACTCTGCTGGGATAAATATTTGCCCTTTTGGTGGTGGGGGGGTTGCGCTGAACCTGTCAGCTAGGATGTTGGCAATGTCTGTGGGTTCGGTGTATATTTTTGTCATTTTGGACTAATTCTGAGCATATCTGGGAATTCCCACCCAGGTTCCTAACATAACTAAAGAAAGCCTTGTGATTATCCTTAGTGTCCTGTGCAATTTTTCTCTTGAAGCTGGCCTTAGACGATTTTATGAGTGCCCGTAGTTTTTTGCTAATACTGATCAGAGATGCCTTCCCTGTTTGTGATTTTGCTCTATCATGTAGTAGCTTCCTCCTTATATTGTATAGTTTGTTTATGGCTGGGGTCCACCAGACAGGACGTCTGCCTTTGGAGGCTTGGGTCTTTATTTGGGATTGCATGATTCATGCATTCCTGAAGGTGTTCATAGAATGCGTTTATAAAGGATTCTGCGGTCTGGGCCATATTTTTCACAGCCCCGGGGGCTTTGAAGGATTCAACCTCGGTTTTGAGGAGTGTGAAATTTGCTTTAGAGAAGTTTTTCACTTTGGTTTTCAGGGCAGGGGGTGGAGTCGGGATGTGAATATCCAGTGAGATTAGTTTATGGTCGATCTTACCAGTGAGGGATACATTTCTGGTCTGGAGCATAGAGTCCCCATGTTGGTGATGATCAGGTCCAGTATGTTTTCCCCTCTTGTGGGAGTGGTAACAAGTTGTTCCATAGCATTTGAGTTTATAAATTCTAGGAACCTTTGGGCTAGGGTGTTGGAACTAGAGTAATGCTCCCAGTATATGTTTGGGCAGTTGAAGTCACCCAATATAATGGTGTTTGGAGAGACCTTCATATTTTCCATTGTTCTCAGGAAGGCCGAGTGGGGTTCCTGGGTTTGGGAGGGTGGTCTGTAGCAGGCTATAAACTGGAAGGCAGTTTTACCCACTGTTAGTTGCACATGGATAGTCTCTGATGCTTCGTGCTGTGCCACCAACCTGGAGGTGTGGGTATCTTTGACGAATATTGATACTCCCCCTCCTTTTGTAGTACGTTCCAAGTTTTGGGGCCGAAAAGCATGGTATGAGGTATAACCTGGTAGTGCTGGGGTGCTCTCGGGAGCCTTGAACCAGGTTTCTGTTACTGCACAGATAGCGATGTTCTCCATGCTAAGGAGAGTTTCGAGTGAGTGCATCTTGAGGTTTAGACTTCTGGCATTGAGTAGCATTACTCTTAGTTTCTTATCCCTTGTGATACCTATGGAGGTGGGTTTGTCTTTTGAGCCTTGCCTAAAAAAGGCACTATGGGGTTAGCAAGAGCCTTTGCCAATATCCGAAAGCCCAGGTGTGACAGGTGCAAGCCATCCCTTGCGAAGCATCGTGGCTTGTCGAGCATGTCATCCCAGGCTGACAGGCATTGTATCCCCTTTGAATGACACCAATACTTAAGCCAATTGTTGAAATTGATCATCTTGTCTTCATATTGTGGCATCATTCTTGGTGAGGGTAAGATGCTACTCAAGGTCAGGGTCATACCGGCCTGGGCTACATGCTCAGAGAGCTCCTCTATGTCTCTTTTCATGTAGTCCAGGGAGGTACCTCTCAGGTCATTCACACCAGCATGGACAATGACTGAGTCATATTTGTACTTGCCTTGGAGTGACCTGAGTGCTTGTGTTATGTGGCGGATCCTAGCGCCCAACAGGCAGCTGACCGTGACCTTCTCCTTGTTCAGCCTGGTGAGCGGGACGTCAGTGTGCCTGACGATAGAGTCACCTATTACAAGTGTATCAGGTGTGTTGTTTAGCCTTAAGGGCTGTGACTGTTCGGCACACTGGCTTTGTGAGCTATGTGCTGCACGAGTTTTGTTTTGGGGTAGCGGTTGCTTGGGTGTCTGCTTTGGAGGTCTCTGCTGCTTAGGCAGATTTTTATTTAGAGCCTCAGTATGTTTTTGTGTGTTTGTGTTTGGTTTGCTGTCGTGGTAGGTCTATGTGAGATTGGAATTGTAGTGAGTGTGGTTTCCTTCTCCTCCTGACTGGTTTTGCGTGTGAGTGTGCCTTCTGTGGAAGGTTGCAGCTGGGCTGGCAAAAACGACAAACAGTAACTTTCATTCAAGTGAAACAAGGAAATAAGTACAGTGCAATGCAGATATCACTAGGGATCCACAGAAGCGCTGAAAAGCCGAAAGAAGAAGAAGAAGCGTTTCAGGGAAATAACAAGCAAACAAACAAGCAGCATACAAATAAAGCTAGATTCAGCAGGCCTGGATCTAGTCTATGCTACAGCAAACAAGGTGTACCAATTTCAGTAAGAAACAGTTCAAATATGCAAGCACTATTAGATAATTTTTCAGCACAAGCAAACCCTATAAATACATTTTCAGCACAAGCATCTGTACAAATCAGTTTGATATACAAATGACATATAATTCTTTACAAAATTCCAGCTAGCTATGCTGGCATATGTTAAACATCCACTGCCCTACTTCTCCTGGCATAGCTGGCAGTACTACACATTGTCACAGTTGGAGGCAAAGTTATTGTTTTCTCTAGCTTTAGTGATGGTATGTGTGAAGGAAAGTAGAGCAGTAGTTGTGCTATGGTTGGGAAGGAAACCATGTTGGGTTGATCTGAGTAGATTTCCATTTAAGAGATGTTCTCTAAGTTTTGTCAGTGCATGTTTTGAGATTTTTTGAGGGAGTGGACAGACTGGAAATGGGCATAAAGTTAATGATCCTATAGATTGTCCAGCTTTGTGAAGTGGAATGATGTGAAATTGTTTCCAGATAGAAGGAACTAATAATTCTTCAAGAGATCTGTTGATTAAGATGGAAATAGGAAAGGCAATAGAGTTAGCAGTATGTTTGAGGAATTCTGCAGGGAGATTATCCACAGTCATAGAGCACAGTTTAAGTTTGGAAAGGAGAGATTTATTGTAAGCAGTAGGGACCAGTTTGAGAGAAGGTGGGCATGTTGTTGGGGTGAGGGTGGTGGTGGTGTAAGGTAAGGGTTGGATATATTTTGCATTGATTTATTAATTAACTTGATAAAGTACGAGTTGAATGGGGTGGCAGTTTCAGAGGGAGAGAGGTTTGGGAATGGGTTTGGTGTCCTGGAAGACCTGGGGTTCAGGATTTTATTAATGCTATTCCAAAATTTTGGGGGTTGTTTTGTTGGGGTTATTGAGGCTTTAGAGAGTAGTTCTTTTTATCCAAATTGACTTTTTTTTTTGCAGTTATGAAGTTGTTTGCAGGTTAGCAGTAATTGGAGGATTTGGATTTAAGCCTGATTTTCCAAGCCATGTCCCTGTTGTGCATAAAGATTCAAGTAGAATGGGAAAGCCATGGTGCATAGTGGGCTTTGACTGTCTTTTTCTTGAAGGGAGCTAGAGAGTTGAGTATCTAGGAAAATGCTGTTGAAGTTCAGAACTGCATCCTGTAGTGGTTGGCTTTGGAAAAAGAACCAGTTTGTAGAGCTAAGTATATTATTGAACTCTTCTGTGTTGAAGTTGGAGAGACTGCAGCATTCTACCTATTTGTGTTATCTGATGAGATGTAAGTAAAGTCTTTGTACATGGACAGGGACAGGGACGTGGTCACTGATGGCGTCTGGGAATGTTTTAGGGTTGTGATATAGGGATTAGATAGAAGAATCCAGTCAAGGATGGCACCTGTGTTGGAGGATTTATTGTAGTGAATGCAGGTGGAAGTGAAGCCATGGAGATTTAGACTAGATGTGGGGTAGTCAGTGGTATGAGTGAAGGGGAAAATACAAGGATTAGGGTTTGCCAGTTGATTTCATTGGAGATATTGTTGGAGATGGAGAGTATATCTTCTTTAATAGGGATATTATTCCCAGGAAATATACATGCCAGTTATGCAAAGTGATTTTTAGTTGTTTATTTTGCAGTTGACTAGTGTTCTGCAGGGGCAAGTCAGGGAGAGATACAGTTAGTAGTGTAATGTTGAGTTGGTTGGAGTATAGTATGGCTGAGCCTCCAGCTGTGTTGTGTAGTCACTCTGTGCGGATGATGATATAACCGGGTGGAAAAATGTCAGTGTTTAAGATTATGTGGTTTTTAAGTACAACTGTGTCGGGTAGGTGGTGGGCAGTCCAAACATGAAATTTGGTGATTTCTGTTAAGGAGACTACAGATATTTATAGGATAGTGAGACTGATGGTGGTGGGTCTAGAAGTAGAGTTAATTGGGGTGAAGAGTTGGGGTTGAGATTGTGGAAGGTGTTGGGACCAGGTTTGGGCTGTATGTCTCCACATAGTAAAAGTAATTATGGCGAAGATATATTGTGATGGGAGTTTAAATTTGCTTGTAAGGTGTTTGAACATAGTTTTACGTGTAATAGGGTTGATGGCAAGGAGTTTGAGTTTGTGCATGAAAAAGGTAGGTAAGTTAATCAAATAAGGTGTTACTAAGATATAGTTGGGTTTGTCAGTACTATAAAGTGGGTGAGTAAGGGTAGGTGGAGGATTGATAGGAGCAATATTAGTTTTATAGCAAGTAAGGAGATGATATAGTAGGAAACGTGAAGGGGTAAGGAGATAAACAGAGATCGTGTTGGGATGATGGGAATGAAAGTAATTAAAATTGTCAACCTACAAAAGAACAGTTGGATTGTAGCAGCAGCAGCCACTTAAGTGTATGGTTGTTGCCATTATTGACTCTTTCATCATGCTTTCCTTACGTACAACTTATGGAGGCAAACACTTCTAATTTATTGCTAACAACATTTAAATAAGTGAAATAAACAACTTTGAAGTGCAAAGTTAAACTAGTGTTGTTTAATCTGTGTCAGCAGTTTTGTATACTGACATAAGCAAAACAGAGACCAACAAAGAAAGTGAAAGAGGCACTGTGGCCTGAAAATAAACAATAAACAAGAAAAATAGCTGGAAGTGCTTGAAATAAACCAGGAATCAATCAGAAGAGTAAATCTAGACTAAGATGACTCCACAAACTTGTTTATTAACACTGATTTATTAATGATGTAGAGCACTTTTGTCCTTCAGACGTGAAAACCAGTATTTCATCAAATCATTCTGCAACCTACCAAAAGAAACATTTAAATAATAAAAAGTCAGGAATCCAGCAATTCATGATGAATTAAAAAAACTAAGCAAACACTTCTCTGAAAAAATTACACACACGCACACACGTGTATATCTGTATATATATCTATATATATATATGTATGTATGTATGTATATATATATATATATATATATATATATATATATATATATATATATATATATATATATATATACACATACCCACCCGCCCCCACTACCTCTACATTTAGAGATATCAAGCCCATCCCACCCTCCTCCCCTCCATTCACGACTGTCCTCTGATTAACAACTCCTCCTTCCATATTATTTAGCCACTCCCTCTAAACTCAGTAAGCCCTCCTAACCCCCCCCCCCCAGAAACTACCACCTACTCTCTATCATGGTAAAAACCATGTATTCCATCATCCCTTCACTATCGTTACTTCTTCTTATCCCTTACCTTTTATCACGCTATGAACACCAAACACTAACAGGAATTCCACTTCCCAAGGCCCATACTACCATATACACACACACCCTCCATCTAATCTTATAGTTCCTTATCCTCCCCCTCAAAAAACTCTAACCTTTAATAATATGCAATTAACCCTCAACTACCCCAGATCAACCAATAATAAATCTAACCTCAAAATACTATACAAACTTCAAAGATTCCTAGATCACCTAAAACAATGTATTACTCAACATGGAGACATTCACCCCAACCCAGGACCTGCCTCTCATCTAGACCTTGCCACCTCAACACTACCCCATACTCCTAATACCTCCCTCCTCATTCTTCACCTCAACCTAAGAAGCATAAACAATAAAGTACATAGCTTACATGCTATGATAGCCACATATTCCCCAGACATCATGTGTCTTTCAGAAACATGGCTCAAACCCGCCACAAAGGATGAAGAAATTCTTCCACCTGGCTATAATATCCTAAGGAACGATCAGACCAAAAAGGGTGGGGGAATAGCTGTAATGTTTAAAAACAAACTTAACATCATTAGAAACACTTTGCATCCCCCCCCAGGTCTCTAATATAGAACTTATTCCACTAAAGATATGCCTAAACTCCCAAAAATGTATCAATCTTGTAGTAATCTATATCCCACCAGGGAAAAACCTTGAAAACCTTGAACAAACTCTAAGTTGGTTAGCATACTACCCTAAGAAACCATTATACTA
>NC_056736.1:555904509-555962009 GCF_019279795.1 Protopterus annectens | reverse complement strand
TTCTGCTCTGATTCCTCCTCCAATCTGACCCTGAACTTTGGAGTGAGAAAATCTGGAGCTGATGTTAGTGGAACCCTCTGATCCAAGACCTATGACAGGATATTCGGATCCAACCATTGCTCCAATGGCGCTTGAGTCTAGGAGCCGACACACTCCATTCGAGTCCAGGGAGGAGAGTCAGATCTGACAGTTGTCTGATCCTGCCTTGCCTCTTGGGGCATCGGCTCAGGTCAGCTCGGCTCCTACCTTGGCCTTGGGCCCATCATCCTTGATTCCAGAGGTTCCCTAGACTTCTTTGGATTCAGGGATATCCAAGGATCAGAGATAGGGGGGTTTGAGGTGATGTGGAGAGTGCTGTCTCCACAGACAGCTCTGCAGTAATCTCCGGATTTTCTACCCCCAAAAGCACCAATGTCTGCCTCTCTACCCTTGCATCTATAGGGACGCAGAGATCCTAGCCCTCAGGATTCCCCACAGGGCACCCGCCACTCTTCTGAAACCTCTCCAGAGTACCCCTCTGAAGAGGTCCCTCAGAAGAGACTATGCAAGAGGAAGCATTTAGATTCCCCAGAGGAGTTCATCACTCCTGATGCGGACCTCGATGAAGCTGAAAGGTCCCCACAGTCACATCCTGATGATGTCTCCTTTGGAGACATCCTGGAAATGCTGAAATAGAGAGGTGGCTGGAAGTCCACCAACCCTTCACCAGAGGAGTCTGTATACCTAAAGGCCTTTGGCTCTCACCCTTCCTCCTCCTCCTCCTGAGTGTCTGCAACTTTTGAAGAACCTATGAACCTAGTTTCTTTGAAGGTGTGGGAGTCTCCAGATTAAGTGGAACCTATTCCTTGGAGGCCAACAAATTTATCACATCCCCATCAGACAAGACCTTTCTAACCAGGTGAGTCTGAGTAGATGCTATGGTGGTGGTAGCGGCAGCCCGTAAGAAGGAACTCTGAGACAGCTTCTTCTGTTCATCCACTGAAGAAGGTGTCTCGGATAATGGACAGATTTGGAAAGCGCATTTTTTCTTTAGTGACTTTTTCCCTCAGATCGCTGAATTATTTATTTTATTTATTATTTATTTGACATTTGTTGGCTAAGGCCCTTTTTCAGTGGAGACCCGGGAGAAAAGCTCCAT
Organism: Protopterus annectens; assembly: GCF_019279795.1. Lineage (NCBI taxonomy): Eukaryota > Metazoa > Chordata > Ceratodontiformes > Protopteridae > Protopterus > Protopterus annectens. The sequence continues at coordinate 555,960,871 of NC_056736.1, read as the reverse complement.
GATTACAAAAATATGTACAGTTTACAAAAAAGAGAAAAATTGTTTCTAGTACATGAAGAAGAGTATTTAACAGTAGACAGCAAGTATACAATAACAATACTGGTAACAGTTAACATCCTTTGGAAAACTGTACAGTGAGTATGCAATTTCAAAACAGATTACTGTTAACCTACACTGATGGCTAAATATGTTTGTTCAGGTAGGTAGACTAGGAGAGATTGGAAATGAAAATAGTCGGTAGTGTTAGGGTAGTAGTAAAGAGAAGAGGGATAAGAATGCAGCATAAGTATGTTGAATACCTTACTTGTATTACTAGGTTGCAGAGAGACCTCCTGAAAGAGCTAGGAGATGCTCTCCAAGGTTCAGTGGGTGCAGGGGTTTCAGATAAAGTATCCTCTCAGCTCTCTACCTTAAACTCAGTTGTCAACGCCTCCATGAGACTGATTTGTTATGCATATGATATGTTATGTTTTGTGAGGTCTAATCCATCCTCTGTCTGCCACAAGAAATGTGCCTGCATACATGCTCAGCTATATGCATATGCATGTGGCAGTGCGTGCTGATCAACTGCTGCTATACAGGTGCAACACCTAGTGCTACCACTAGCTGTCACCCAAATAGCAATCTAGGGCCATCTCCCTTTCCCCCAGGACAGGTTAGCAGTGTCACTGACATGCTGTTCAGCTAGCTCCATCAGGTGTCTGAGATACTAACTAAATTCAGGTCACCTGAGCTGTAATCCAGGCTTTATCTTTGTAGGATATCCTTCAGAAGGGACTCACGGAAACAGATAGCTGGTGCCAGAGCCATGGCCTGAAGTTAAACGCCAAAAAATGTATAGTCATACCCTTCGGGAAAAACAAGGTAACCCCAAGCTACCATATAGGTGGAAATCCACTAAGCACAGAAGAGGTCATCAGGGACCTGGGGACCCAGGTTGACAGTGGCCTTTCTTTTGACACTCACATTGCTAAAGTGGTTAGAAAGACCTTCTACATTGCCCACCTGATCATGAAGGGATTCACATCCAGATCTAGTGAGGTCATTGTTCCCCTGTACTCTTCACTTATCAGACCAATGATAGAGTACAATGCCCCATTCGGGATGTATCTCACCCGACATCTGCAGCAATTGGAGAGACCCCAAAAGTTCCTCACCAAAAGGATAAAGGGACTCCAAAATCTGTCATATGCTGCCAGATTGAAGAAACTCCAGCTCTATTCAGTCGCATACCGTCTGCTCAGAGGTGACATGTGCCTGACATACAAGGCCATGTCCAACCCGAATTAATGGACATGCTCCACCTCAAAAAATCCAAATCCACCAAAACCACTAGAGCAAGCGACTTAAACCTTAGCACGGATATAAATAGGACGTGCTGGAGGGATAGATTTATCACTCAGAGACTCCCTATGCTGTGGAATAAAATCCCGGTCCATGTGAGGCAGAGCACCTCGCTGACTCTGTTCAAGAGAAATCTAGACCTGTGGATGGGAGATCGTAGGTTTACCCCGGGAATCATCTCTGGGTCACTGCTGGACAGAGGCACAACAAACTAATGGGCACAGTATTTTTTCATATAAGGGGTGGCGTAAGCCACAATAATTTGGGCTAGGCTTATAAATGCCTTAGGGCAGATAGCCTAGTATAAACCTATGAACCTATGAACCTATGAACACCACAGGACCTGGCTACATGTCTTAAGATTTTATTTCTTTGTCTTTCCACCTGGCTGTGTGAACCTTGGCTGTAGATGCTTGTTGCTGTTGAAGTGACACCATGTGGAAAATGGGGGAAAAGGGTTGAGGATGGAATGCACTGTAGTCACTGGGTGTAGCAGTTTTGATGATGATTGCTGTTTTTTGTCCTTTTCTCTTTGACTACAGTGTCTGTTTTTCTTGTTTCTACTTTAACGTTTGGAATTATCTACCTGTGGGATCACTCCTACTACATTTTCAGTAAGCCTTTGTGATTCAAGACTCCAGTGCCTTTCAGCTGTCTTTGTGTTATAAAGTATACAGAGTCTCAGGGTTAGCAGCCTTGCTGTATTGTGGTATCTTTCAGTCATAAGTGTAACGCCACTTCCAACAAGATGTGTAGTTGTTTTTAATTCTTTGCTGCAGAACCTACCTTTGTCAGTACCCCCCCCCCAACCTTTTCTAGAGTTTTGTGAACCAAGGCAAGTCTGTATGATTTTATTGGTGTACTGAGATTTTTTCACCCTTGCTAAAACTCATGCCTTCACTCCTGAATTAGTCATACTGCATTCTTCTGTTACCTGCCATCCCCAGCCAAGTCCCTGCTTGTTAAACTCTGCCATTATTTATATCTTTGCATGTTATTGGGAGGGTGGCCTAATGGTTAAGGTGTTTGCCTTACAAACACAAGGTGCAGGGTTTGAGTCTCACAAGGGATAATTGACTAGGCTTAAAATGGCTTGCAAGGGCAGTCAGTTTAGTATGAATCTATGAACCTATATGTACAATTCTGACTTCTTATTTAGTTGTGGTAGTATAAGTAATGTTTAGCCCAGTACTGTAATTCTGAGATTCATACTTGCAAGGTAAGGAATTATTAATTTTATTTATTTATTTATTCTATTTAACATTTATTTACCGGGGAAGTCAGACTGGTACAGAGCCCATATTCAGCAAAGGCCCAGGGAAAAACCTTACAGATGTATGTCTTTGGAATATGGGAGGAAACCCGAGCACCTGAAAGAAACCCACGCGAACGCAGGGAGAACATGAACTCCACACAGAAAGCAGCCCAGCCAAGAATTGAACCAGAGAACCTCTTGCTGTGAGGCGACAACCCAAACCGTTGCACCACTGTGCCCCACGATAAAATAAAAAAATTACAGGAGAACATTGAAAGCAGGGAAAAGCAAGCTCCCCCATTCCCAATGTGCTGCACTCCCAACACACCCACACTACCCGTATAACTCTTAAGATCACTTTGTCTCACTCAAAAGGGAATATTATAACATACAGCAGTCTTGGACTTGGCATATGTAAATGCATATTTTCGCTTATTCAGTTTCACTATTCTGGGACTTGAATTGGCATATCCCGGAATAAAAATTAGTTACTGCACTACTACCTGTTTTACTGAGCTTCACATATTTTTAATTTTAGTGTATCTGTGTAGACCGAGCTATGTGCTGCTCAGTTTTTGTCATTTACCATATTCAGTAGTTATATTTTGTATGCATTTGCCTTATCTTAGGTTTAAGGTGATTGTTTGCTGTCTTACACTGAATTTAGCAACTGTATTTCAAATATAAAAGTATGTATAGTAAAGATGTTGTTTTTCATGCTGTAGAAAAAATGTATATAAAGAATCAGGGAGTCTAAAAATACATCAGATATTCCATTCTTCTGAATTTCTGTCATCTTCCTTTAACTAAGGCATTGCACCAGTACTAGGATGTTCTGACTGTGGGGGGAGTCCTGTGATTAATTCACACTGCCACCACACCTGTCCACACATGCCTTTATTTGGCATTTGCTGAGCAAGATATGTTGGCTCCAGTAAAAAAGAAAAAAATGACACATACTATTGAAAAAATGTGTTAACAGCATTGCAAATTGAATAACTCAACATTTATCTTAATTAACTTGAGTCCCTTATGCTTTGTGCACTACATATTGCTGCAGTGTTTAACAATTTGTGAGCCATGATTAGCTCATAGCATTTTCTAAAATGGCATATTGCTGTGTTATGCTAGATTTCTTCACTGCATTTCCAGATTGTTTCATAAACTCATACAGTTCACTTGGTTTTGTATTCTCATCTGAAAATGTTAGCTTGGTGTCTTTTTCTTAAAATTGTTTCCATCTCCCTTATTTCAGTGTTTTACCACTTTATTGATGTCTTTTATGTGCTGTTATGTTGTGGTCTGAATATGAGAAAGCTGTCATTGTCACTACTGATTTACTTAAACTTTGATGAATGCTGCCCTCTAAGTTGATTATTGGTCCACAGCCTTTGCCTCTCATTTAATGATTAAACAGAGTCTGTTAGCAGATGTTTGGCACACAGTGCTCCTTTCTTGTGTTTTACCCCAAACCTGCTGACCTTAGAAAGTTAAGGCTGCTTAAATCTCTGTCCCCTACCATCTACCTCATATCAAGAAGTGTTCATAGGTAGGTACTAGGCTATCGGCCCAAAGGCCTAAGTAAGCCTAGCCAACAAGGTTCCCTGGCTTACGCTACCCAGGAAAGTTATTTTCCTGTGTCCATGTCAAGCAGAGTGACAGAAGTGATCCCCGGGGTGAATTTCCTATTTCCCATCCACTCATCAAGATTTTTCTTGGAGTGCTAATGAGGAGATTTGCTCGACATAGATGGGTAGCTTGTTTCAGAGTATGGAAAGTCTCTGGGACAGGACTCTATCCCTCCAGCATGTCCTGTTTATTGTGGTGACAAGGTTTAGGACCCTAGAGCGTGTAGCTCGGAGGGATTGGGATTTCTTTAGGTGTAGCATGTCCAACATCTCTTGGTTTGACATAGCTTTATATGTTAGGCAGAGATCACCTCGGAGTAGGCGATATGCTCTGGAGTAAAGCTGGAGTTTTTTGAGACAGTCAGTGCAGGGCATCTGTTTGAGGTAATCCTCTTTGTGAGGTACTTCTGTGGCCTTTCTAGCTGCTGCAGATGTCTTGTGAGGTACATTCCAAAAGAGGTGTTGTACTCTGTAATGAGTCTAATGAGTGTCAAGTAGAGGACAACAATGACCTCTTTTTTCCTGGATGAGAATCCTTTAGTGATGAGGTGTGCCATGTAGAGGGATTTCCTGACTACTGTGGCAATGTGATTATCAAAGGAGAGACTACTGTCCACCTGGGTCCCAAGGTCTCTTATGACACATGTGCCATTAAGTAGACTGCCGCCTATATGGTAGTTCATGGATACAGAGTTTTTACCAAAGGGGATGACAATGCACTTTGGTAAAAACTCTGTATCTATGAACTACCACGTAGGTGGCAGTCTATGTGGTAGTTCATGGATACAGAGTTTTTACCAAAGGGGATGACAATGCACTTTTTGGCATTGAGCTTGAGGCCATGGCTCTGACACCAGGCATCTGTCTCAGTGAGGCCTTTCTGTAGGATGTCCACATCATTTGGGGACTCTACTATGGCTCCTAGTTTGCAGTCATCTGTGAACTTCATTAGCCAAAGGCCTTCTGTGTTAGCCTGTACTTCAGAGAAGTAGATACCAAACAGGAGAGGTCCCAGGACTGAACCCTGTGGTACTCCACTTGTCACTGGTTTGAACTCAGATTTGGAGTCTGCAACTTTGACAGTGTGGGTTGTGTCAATGAGCCAGTTGGCAACCCATCTTGTGACATAGGGATTTATACCTAGTTTAGTGAGTTTAGCTATAATTCCAGAATGGGGGATGTTGTCGAAAGCCTTGGCGAGGTCAATATAGGCTGTGTGAACCACCTTACCCTCATCTACAGCTTTGGTGACTGCCTCAAAGAAGTCGATCAGGGTCAGGAGGCATGATCTGCCTTTCACAAACCCAAACTGGATGGGGTCCAGAGTTTGGAGCTTACCAATGTCTTTGTTTATGAGTTCCAAATGATACGTTCCATGGCCTTACAGACAAGGCTCATCAGGCTAATAGGGCTCAGTGATGGCTCCACCTTTGTGGAGTGGGATAACTGTTGCTATGCGCCATTCAGTGGGCACAAGGCCTGATGTAAGGCTGTGATTGAACATGGTGATTAGGTGGGGAGCCAGTTCGTTCTGAAGTTCATGCAAAACTCAGCCTGGGAAGATGTCTGGTCCCATGGATGCTGTGTTTTTGGCTTTAGAGAGTGCAGCTTTTACCTGCATAGTTGTGATTACAGAGACTCTGCATTCTTCCTGTGCAGATATGGGCCCTTTAGGGAGTGAGAGGGTGGGTAAAGTTAGCACTGAACCTATCTGCCAGGATGTTGGCAATATCAGTTGGTTCTGTAATTTTTCATGCTGTTTTGCTGTAACTCAGAACAGATCTGGGTGTTGCCATTGAGATTCATGACATAGGTTTAGAATGCTTTATGATCGTCTCAAGAATCAGTAGCGATTTTGGTGTAATAGCTAGCTTTTCAGGATCTTATAAGGGATCTCAGCTTCTTACTGAGACTGACCAGGGAGCTCCTCCACTCATGGGATTTTGCTCTCTGTTGCAACAGTTTCTTCCTTCTGTTGTAGAGTTGGTTTATGGTAGGGGACCACCAGATTGGCTTCCTTTTTTGGAGGATAGCGTCTTGGTTCTGTTTGGGATAGTACGATGCATGCACTTGGGTAAGTGCTTATAGATTGCATTTGTGTAGGATTCAGCAGTCGTAACTGTATTGTCCATCTGCACTTTGTGTCTTGAAGTTCCCCACTTCTGTCTAAAGAAGCATGAAATTGACTTTGGAGAATTTTTTTACCATGGTTTCTTTAATGGGGGGTGGGGGCGGGATGTGGATGTCTAGGTTGATTAGCTTATGGATGGATCGGACCAACGAGGAGTTGACTTCAGGTGTGGAACACTGGTCACTCATGTTGGTAATGACTAGGTCTAGGATATTGTTGCCCCTGGTGGAGGTGTGGATAAGATTATCCAGGGCATTGGAATTTATGAATTCCATAAAGTGTTGCGTGAAGGAGTTGGTACATGAGTAGTTTTCCCAGTTAATGGTGGGGTAGTTGAAATCTTCCATCTTCCATTATTAGGGTGTTTGGTTGAACCCTAATATTTTCCAGTATATCAAGAAAAGAGGAGTGGGAATCTTGGAGTATGGTGGGGGGGATCTGTAGCAAGCTACAATTTGGATTGCAGTTTTGCCCTGAGTTAGTTGCACTTGGATAACCTCGGATGCATTATGCTGAGCAACTAGCCTGGAGGTGTGGATATCCTTAATGAATATGGACACACCTCCGCCTTTGGTGTTCTGGTACAGGTTTGGTGGCCCAAAAAGTGTGGTATGAGTTACAGCCTGGTAATGCAGGGGTGCTGTCCGGAGCAGTGAACCAGGTCTCAGTCACTGCACAGATATCTGTGTTCTCCATTTTAAGGAGTGCCTCGGGAGAGTGCATTTTGAGCTTTAGGCTTCTAGCATTGAGTAGCATTGCCCTCAGTTTTTGCTTGCCTTTTCCTGTTACAGTGGTGAATTTGTCATTTGAACCTTGCCGTTCCTGGCATGAACCCTTGCAAGATAGCAAGCCCCTCACTTTTCAGGAAATGCTAACTGTATGGTTCATGATTTAATCTAACGGCAAAGAGAATAAGTTCTTACTAGGCTTGCAGTCAGAGAAGCCATTGAAAAGCAAAGCTGTATCACTCAGTATTTCTAGAAGTTTAATGCCTTCCATTAAGTAGATTCTCCCAACATATCCCTAATTGAAAATTTGCAGTCACCCACCCGGTCATCATCCTAACTGGTTTTATAGGTTACCAGGGAAGTACTCTGCTTTGTTTGCCAGGTGAGTGAGATACATTGGGTTAGGTACATATTGCACCAGCTAGCATTGTTAATGTGGTGGTGTATATGGTCATTAATAACATGAAATACTACATTAAGATTACTCCTGTGGAGCCTGTGTGAGCCTGAGCAGGAAGTTACGACCTTTAGTCCATCAAAGTAGCTAAGGGTACTAAGATGTGGGATCCTTTTGATGACAAGCAACGAGGTCTCTAAAGTTGGTTATGCACTTAGCGAAGTACGTGCCAAAGGTGATATTCAATGATGGGCCTATTAAGAGGCGAATAAAGTGGAACTATTAACTTCTTTGGACCTTGTGTAGATGCCACAAAGGCTAAATTGTGCAAGTTAGAAGGTTTTTCTAATTATAAGGGAAACATGGTTGTCAAAGGAAAGTTCATTGTTGACCAAGATACCCAAATCCATGTCGACTGGGTCATAATTAAGTGAACATATGTGTATGTTGTAGTGATGCTATATTTACAAAAGGAAGCTATGCTGCATTTCTTGGCTGAGAAGGTAAGTGCATTGTTGACATACCACACATTTACTTAGTCCACCCCTTGTCTGGTGTGCCTGGTAGGGCAGTCATTCATTAGAGGTTCCTTTATATTATGGACTCTGAAGTTTTCTCAGGAAAGAACATACAGTGTTTGAGAGAATGTCTTGTTTTAGTATAAGTTTTATCCTCTGTATGACTATTGCATTCCAGGTTTAGTTATTTATTGATTGTTTCTTGGCAGTCTACAAGGCTGCATCCCCAGCACCAACTTCAGTGCAATACTTTTGAAGAGAAAAATACAGATTTTGTATTGTATTGCATTGCATTGCGTCGCCCTTCTCTTTCCCTGCCTGGCCCACTTATGCCATCTCACTGTTCATCCTGTATCACTGACGTAGTAAATGGGGGGAGGCCTGTCAACACCAGGGGATCACATTATCTTGCCTGTTGTGATATTTATTTATTGCTTTTTCTTTACCAGGATAGTCCAAGGCCCAGGGAGAAAAGCTCCATTAAAGTTGCCAACAGTTTACAGAGAAAAAAAGAATTTCATTTTTTTTTTACAGTAGAAATGGGGGTTTAGAATCATGTAATGGATAATACAATCAAGACAGAGGTTAATGCAGTTCGATTTCTGTAGGAGTCTTATACAGTAATAAATAGGTTGCATTTACATATACAGTAATGTACAAATTTCATTTACAAAGGAATGATGAAAATCAGTACATAATTACAAACATAAGTAAGATATCATAAACTATTCAATTTCTTGTAGCTCCCCTTCTTTTACTGCCAGTGTAAATCCCAGACTCTAATGCATTTATGTTTACCTCAAGTTTAAGCACTTGGCCCTTGAACAAGCACTTTCTCTCTGACTAGGACAATCTGCAGTCCCTTCCGCCTTAAATGCAGTTTCCCTTTGTTAATATTTGATTTGATGTTTTAGTAGTTTTTCAGTCATGCTGATTTGTCTTGGCAGGATTTGTTGCTACATTTTTTAATACATTTTGTTAACTCGGGATTCAGGCCCATTTTCATTGTAGACCCATATACAAATGGAAAATGAAAGAATCAAACCTGGAACTACATGATGAAGCTTGTTAGCAGCTCATAGCCTTAATACTTTGTTAAACTGCCAGATGTTTGACTCTGCAGTGGATTACTGTTATTGAAACTTCCCAGTGGGATCAGTTTACAACAGGAAAGGTACAGAATTGTTGTACAATGAAAGCCTTTCAGCTGCCCCTGATTTTTGCCACAGACATTTCTGTTGTATCTGATTTGTAACAGAGTGGTAAATACTAAAACTGTAATGCTTAGTTAAAAACAGCTGGACCCTTCAAGGGTGCCGGAACCATAGAGCAAGGGGAATGGAGCCCCCCCCCACACACACACACTTTTAAAGCCGCAAGACCTGTCTCTTGGGGGAAAAATTATCAACTCGGATTGTGTGTCGCACACTAACATGGAAAGCGCGCGGAAGTTAAATACTAGTTGTGTTCTGTAAGTGTATGCTGCCGTACTTCTTATGGTAATGAGAGTTTTACTTTGTGGATTCGTTCCCCATTGCTGCCATGTTTCCTACGGTAAGGAGAGTTTTGCTTTGCTTATTCTTTCCAGAGTGGTTCTTTAGTATAGGTGCTTCCTTACATTTAGGTACCATTTCACTTTTTCAGGAGAGGTGTGTGTGCGCGCGCGTGTGTGATATTGAATCTGCACTGTGTCAGTCCCCTGTTAATATTCATATGAGGTTGTTTTCAAGTATTCCATTAAAGGGGTGTATTGTACATGTAAAGACATATACTGTCCAGGTAAACCGTTTTCTTAGAGGAAAAAAAAACGGTAAACACATGCACATTAGACATATAACCTCTGAATGTTTCAGTACAAATTGGAGCTCTGCTGATGAAAAGTTGAAGCATCTACCAGCAAAGTATCACAAAAAGTTTTGCATGTGCAATTGCAGCCTTAAGGGGAATAAAGGCAAGAAATGTAACTAGATAAAATGTTTTATCAAATTTCTCGGGTACATACAAGTTCAAAGAAGATTTGGAATTTCAGAAAGTGGAGAGGGACTATACTGTCCAAGAGCAAGATGAAACAGACCGAGTAGGCTACACCCATTCTGCCCATCCTACAGAGTGAAAATACAGCTGTTAGCTATAGTGATTCAAAGTCACAGTAAATCCACTGTTGTTGGTGTTGCTGCATAGTATTGAGTATCCATTACCATGTAATGAGGGCTTTATTTCATCTGTAACAGGAAGACATCATTCTACAATTGCCAATTTCACACATACTTTCAAGCAAAAGGAAATAGAAAATAACTTCAAAAGGTTCCTGACAATGAATACACATGAAGATCTGTTCCAAAATGCAAAAAAAAAAAATTTATGAAGGCTCACTGCTCCATGCAATAAAAATCTTTAATTAAATCCAGTTTATAATACAAACATGTTTTCTCCGTTACTTCATCAGGTAATTTTAAAAATCATATAGAAACACCCTCATATTTAAATGAGAAAAACAGTCATGTTACGTGACATCCAGGCATTTAAATGTAGTGGCTCAGTTCTTTTAATACAGATTTTAAAGATACACTATCATACAAGCCCAGAAACGTATATGCTTCCAAATCAATAATCCACTTATATTCTCCACTTTGTGTGTGATTAATGATATCACCTCCTCTATCCTGAATTCAGTAAATAGTGATAGCCCTTTAAGTTTCTGTCTTCCTATATTTCAGGAAAGACATGGTAACACAAAGGACTTTATTTTAGCAACTTTCTAAGATTATACAAGCAATATTTTAAATGTGTCCCTGATTTGGGGCTTTTGCCCCCCCCCCCCCCCGATGAATTTTGTTTTTTTCCAGATTTCTTGTGCTGTGAAATTAGATTTAGTTGAGTGTTAAGTGGATTTTACAAGGAGCTAAGAGCTTCAGGGGAAGAGAAGTTTAGTGCTGCTTATACTGAGTTGTTTGTGGTGTTAGTAGCACAACAGGTACTATACGTGCTCTTGATGCAGAAGACTGTGGGTTCTACTCCCACAGTATGCAGAATACTGTACTGTGTTATACTTTAAAGGGAGTAGATGTTGCAGTCCTGTAAATGTCCTCATTTGGAGGAGTTACCTAGTAACTGAATATGTTATCAGTTTACCATCCATTCCCTGTTGCAATATTACTAGCTTACCATTTTTTAATGTAACATTGGCAATTTGTTCTTAAAGGGCAACAGACACTTTATTTGTAGATGAAACAATAAAATATAAAGTTGTTTGCTAGCAGTACCCTCTTCATTAGTTACAAATCCTTGGAATTATTTATATGACTGATGTCTGCAGAGATTTTGCATATTTATTGATAATGGTGGATTGTAATGACAGAAGTTTGAATGGCCTTTTATGGTTGAAATTTTCTGAAATTGGTAGTTTTGTCATTATTGGTTCATGCACTTTGTTTCATTGCTTACTAGAAGACTGTTCAAAACTACAAATTTAAAACACATTCTAACAAGTGCTGCTGTATTATACAAGGAATATAATTTAATACAATCAGGAAGGCGAATCAAAGAATGCATACATGTATGCATGGTTCTAAAAATGTGTAAGGAGCCTATGGTTTGAAAACGACCCAGAGGTAAGCTCAGTCCTCCACTGGCCAGATGCAAAATGAATGTGGGTTTTCATGCCGTTTCAAGGGCAGCGAAGTTTACTGCTCATGCTAAGTCTGTTTTCATTGCGAGACAGTATTGTTTGTTTAGCAAATGGCTCAGTGTCTGAAACTCAAGTGTCTATCATTATTTTAAGTTTTGCAGTCCTCATAAAATTGCCAAAAAATTACACATGTGAGGAACAGACCAAAAATATGACACAAAATCAGTCAAACATATGCTCTGATCTCTCAACCTCTTAGGGCAAGAATCGGGTGAAAGTGTGAAAGCCTCAAAATCATGGGCAAATTTTAAGCTTTACTCTTGTCACCAAAGCAATGGATGAAGGTAAAAAAAAAAAAAAGTGAAAGGAAATATCAAAGGGCTTTGGCCAACTAAGTTTGAGATGACCAAGCTAGGAGCAGTTACTGAATCCCCAAATGACTTAACCATCATGCAGAAACTAAACTCCAAAAAATACATTATCGTATCATTTGGGAAGTAATCTACTCCAGGGAACTGCCAAATTGACAGTGCCCCCTGAGAAATAACCCAGTTGTTTGGCATTTGGGAATTTGTGTGTACAGTGACCTAACTTTTGACCAACATGTGCACAGAGTCATAAGAAAGTCTTTATATACTGCACAGCTTATAAACAAATTGTGATTAGATCTGCAGATGTTATTGTCCCCCTTTACAAAGCCCTAATTAGGTCAATCATTTTGTATAATGCCCACTTTTATCATGTATCTGGCTAGACCCATATAACAATTGGAATGCCCACAGAGATACCTTACTAAAAGGATACAAGTACTAAACAACAGGTCTTGCATGGACCACCTCAAAGATTTATCACTAAACTCAGTATCCTACAACAGAGTGCTTAGAGGTGACGTGTCTGGCATACAAGGCATCCTCCGACCTAATACTGATGGACCTACTGAGCATCAGCAAATCAAATGGCATCAGAAATACTCAATCCAGGTATCTAAACTGAATATTGTGGAGTGATGGATATATATCACAGAGGCTACCACTGTTCCAGAACAGACTAGCCATTCAAGTAAAACAAAGCTCATCCCTGTCCATATTCAAATGCAACTTGGATCTAAGGATGGGTAGTAGAAAACATACTCCAGGATTGCACCTCGTGCCACTAATGGATACAGGTAGTTCCTAAATGCTGCATCCTTTACATGGGTCCCCTCAAATTATCTATGGTATGATCACAGTTATTCTCAGTAGGGCTAATACACAATTATCAGCCAAGGGATAGATGACGCCAAACAGGAAATGTTAATTCAAGCACCAAAAGGGAAATTCACTAAGCTTAAAATGTCCTCCAAGTGAACCTATGTTATGGTAGTAAATAGTTTTAAAAAATTGCCCTTTTTAGATCACTAAGTGCCCCTCTCACCCTGTGCCCCCCCCCCCCAGTCTTCAACAGCTTCTGGCGACTATGGAACCCTTCTGAAAATTCTTATAACAAAAATCTTTCATTATACTATCAACTTTGGATTCATTATATGTCTTTGGTTTAAGTTTCACTCCACATGTGTAAGACCGTGGGGGTAGGGGGTGAATTGGTAGTATGTGCTGATCACTGAGGCTGTTTCCACAAGTCAGTGGTTTCCAAACACCTAAGAGGATTATTGCACTATGAAACTACTGTTAAGTAGTTAAGGAGTTGCAATTCTATTTAAAAACATACTCAACATCCAGCCTCTGCAAACCCCACTTCCCAAATTCCTAAATGCAGAAACATTAGGCTCAATTTTATCTCTAAAAAACAAAGAGAGTCAACATCCTATGCAACTATAGCCCTCCAGGAAATAACTCCCCAATAATAGAGGAAATCTTACAATGGACTACAGCCAACCTGCCACAAGAAACTATCCTGTTAGGAGACCTAAACCTAGACTGGCTATACTGCAATTCTAGCAATCCCACAAACCATATTAACTTATTCGGATTCTCACAACTAATCCAAGAACCTATCAGAGTGGACAAAAAATCCCAGAAACAGTCAATTCTAGAGTGGACTTTAGTACTAAACTTCCCCAAGCAGAATTGTCACGTGGGCTGCCTATCTGATGCACTCAGCGATCACTACCCCACTTTCCTTCTTCGTAAAAAGGTAAGCATACCCAAACCCACACTGTATAAGGAAACTAGAGATGAGCACAAGGTAAATCCACAAATACTTAACAGTATGTTACAACAATGTAATTGGCACCCATTACATACTCTAGCACTAGACCAGGCAGTTAAAATTTTCAATAGTACTTTTATGAATGTTCTTAATACAGTAGCTCCCATTAGAAAACTTAGAACCAAAGTAAACTATGCCCCTTGGCTGACTAGGACCACAAAAGGCTTACTAAAAGCCAGAGACAATGCCTGGAAGATCTGGAAAAAGAACAACACTAGCTTAAATAGACAGAACTATCAACAACTTCGTAATCAAGCCAAAAGACAAACAAAGCTACTTCCTAAATATCCAAAACAAACATTCCAAAAACCCCCACAAGTTCTGGAAGGCTATCAATTCTCTTCTGAAACCTGGCAAAACTACCACCCCAGCTCCCAACACAAACACTAATAATGACAGCATAGCTTCTCAATTCAACCATCACTTCACAGATTCTATTCTATCACTATCTACCCAGCTATCTAGCAATAACTCTCTATCCACCCCCACTAAGGATCACAGTAATATACCATCATTTACTCTTTCACCCGTACCAACTTCCATAGTCACTACTCCCAAAACTAAAACCTACCACTCTCGCAGCTGATGGCTTGCCCACTAATTTCCTAAAACTAGCAGCAGAGTCCCTAGCCTACCCCTGTCTCAATTCTGATTAACCGCTCCATACAAGAAGCTTACATCCCTCAACTGTGGAAAGTATCATATATTATCCCCCTACACAAAGGTGGCAACTCCTATGAGCTAGCAAACTACCGCCCCATTGCTATCCTTAATCTGCTCAGCCCCATCCCTAACCACTCTTCAAAACCTTACCCAGGAATCCTTCAGCTCCGTTGCAAAATGGATTAATGATATCCAACTGATTCTTAACCCCAATAAGACCAAATTACTCCTATTCACTCCTAACAAATACAGATCCACACCTCTTTCCCTCACTATCACCTCCAGAAATGGCACCACAATTTCCCCTTCCTTCCATACTAAGCTCCTTGGCATTGAAATAGATAAAGATCTTCACTTCGATGTCCATATCTCTCAAACCATTAAAAAAGTACATAAAAAATTAGGAACCCTATGCAAACACAAACACTTCCTATCAGACCAAGCACGGGTCACCCTAGCTCAAACCTACCTTCTGTTTACCCTAATGTATGCATCTCCAATCCTAACCCACATTAGAAAAACAGACATGAACAAACTAGAGTCATGTTACAAAAAGATTGCTAAATTCGCCAATAACTCTGCTTTTAGAAGCCATCATTGCCTTGTTCTAAAGGAGCTACAGTGGTTAGAACTTCCTCATTTAATTTAGTTACCACCAACTAGTCCTCACCTATAACATCCTAAAGAATCTCCACAAGACTCCAGCCCTGAACCAACTACTGAACCAATAACTCAGCAAACCGTCCACTCCGCTCATCCAACAAAACCCTTTTACGGATAACTAATGCCAACAACAGTGCAGGAAAAGTTCTTTTCTCTCATACCATAACAAAAATGTGGAATAACCTCCCCCAGAATATTTCCTCAGCACCATCTATCTCTCTCTTCAAAAAAAATCACTTAAATCACACCTCTTGCATTCCTGGCTCTGCCCTTGCATCACATAAATGCTTTTCTGCTCTCCTCAAATACTTCCTGCCTTCCTCCATACTCTGCTCATACCTCCCAACCATACCGAATTACTCGGATTTTCCCGAGTTTGGGGTCCAAATGAAGGGGTGCCACAATTCCTGAGTGGCACCCCTTCATTTCCGATTTTTTTGCTTTATAATTTTAACTTTTTCAAAAATCGCGCTGTTGGAGCTGACGTCATCACGTGCGAGATGACGTCAGCTCCGTCAGGGCTACCAGCCAGTCGGAATTGAGCTCAAGGAGCTCACGTCATCATTTCCAACTGAAAATGTGAGCGGGAAAGGCAGCAGTGAGTAGAATGGATTAACGCAATGGGAGGCAGCTCATTTTGTTCAGGGCAATACAAAGACTGAGCAGAATGGATTAACGGCAATAGGAAGCAGCTCGTTTTGTTCGGGGGACTCAAGTAATGAAGGGAGACAGCTCATTTTGTTTGGGGGAATACAAAGACTCAAGTAAGGAAGTGTGTGTGTGCTTGTAACATGTTGTGTTGTTGTGTCTTTCGGCTTATAAGTTAGGGTAACATATTCTGTTATAATCATACTAAACTCCACTCATTTTTATGTGCACATAAATTTCACTGGCTGAACTGATATATCCCCTAAGATGCATTTACCATAAGAAAATGTTGACTGTAGCCTTGCTACTTATTTTCTAAAGCAATGCATAGTTTATTCATAAAAGATACAAAATAACTTTGAATTACTATCATACTTCATCAGACAGAGCTGCCTTACTGCCAAATAATGTTTTCTGTTATGTACAGTATCGAAGAAAACAACTGCAGAAAAATGTTTTTAATACTAAACTGAAAGGATGACTTGGCAGACAAGCTACAAAATGAGCACAATTTGCAGTCATGTAAGCTTGGAAGCTGAAATCATTGTACCTTTTAAATATGTTATTGTTTATGTCATTTAGGCAGTACCTCATTCAAACATGTTTCATATTAAATATGCAGAGTAACTGAAAGTACCAGTAAGTAAAACACCCAACAAATTAAAGTAAATTGTTAAGTTTGACAGACCAATTCTGTGACTTAAAATACATTGTAAATGACAGTACATGATACATAGTGAAGCTGCCTATTGAATAAATTGGAATTATGTATGACAACAAGTGGGCTTAAAGATAAGCTGTGCAAAATGGAACAAGAAACCACCACAAGCTTTATGCATTCTCATATCATCTTACCAGAGTATGTAGATACAGTTAATTAACTACTGCTAAAGTACAACATTTTCATGACTAAAAGTTTGGAAGGTGAGATATGATTTAACTGCAGTTTTAAATCAAATTATTCATAGTAATAAAGCTATGCTTCTCACCTAAAACTACCTCTAGCACAGAAGTGTCCAACCTGCGGCCCTCAGAGCTCTTCCATGCGGCCCTCAACCTCTAACTGCAACATCGATGTACACATGCCCCAAAACACTTTTTTTGTTTTGTGTTTTTCACTCCCGTGAGCTGCAAAGCTAATGTCGGTGTGTGCATGCACCAAAGCACCCTTCTAGTTTTGTTTTTGAGCCAAAAAAGGGTCAGTGTGTTTACGCCATTATTTTGCGCCGAACAATCAGTGTGTATGTGTGTGTTCTCACTGAAGAGGGACTTGTGTATGGATTTGCTGCTGTTGCCTTTGAAAGGGACAGCACTTACCTGTGTTAATAGGTAAGTACGGAGTGAGTGAGTGCATGCATGAAAGCAGAATGTGTGTGAAAGTAGAAGAAGAGTGTGTGTGTGTATGTGTGTGCATGACAGAGAGAGATGCATGCACAAAGAGGCTAACAATGATCAGTCTACCTACTGAACACAAACAAGTTAGGTCACAAATATATTGTACATTAAAAGTACACTTTCATTAAATTGCGGCTTTCCTGACAGGGAGAGTGTTGTATTGAACATGAACTCATACCTCTTAATTGTATGGATTTTCAGAGAATGTCTGGATTTTTGCCTCATCTTCCAATTTGTGTCTTTTGCTTAGTAAATAAAAGTAGTCATCCAAGGTAATGCAGTTCCAGTGAGTAAGAATGAGACAGCGGCCTAGGGTTAATGGGTCAGTAGTGGACTGACTATGTGGGACTGTAGCATATAAAGTTGTATTGTTTTTTCAGACAAACAAAAAAGCACCTAGTACTGTTTTTTCATTGGTGGGTTCTAAGCAGTGGTAGATTGAACAGTAAGCATAGCTTTGGCGGATCATCAATACTGGCAAATCAAGTGGGCACAATGTCATTTTATAAATGTTGGTGGTTTTAGTGTGTATGTGTGGGCTTATGTGTTGGGAGTGCTGCAAAAGTAGATGATTATTAAAGACAGAGACTTACGGACTGTGGAGAATATGTTTCTTTGTTTCAAAACCTGATACTTGGGTACGCATGCCAAAAGTAGATTTTTTAAGACATAGCTTCTTGCCATTTACAGTGGATGGATATTTACATTTAATGGACAATGTATTAGAGTGGGCCTGTGGGGTTGTGAAGGATGGCAAGTCTACCACTGCCAATGTCTTGTAAAGTGACCTGTAAATGGATATTGGTATGTTACTGAAAAATATAGTAAGTGGGCTTAGAAATATAGATTAATTAAACAAGGTGTACTTTCAATTTACATGCCATAATTTAATTTATTTCAGGTAGTCCAGATACTGGTTGATTGTATACCATTAGACTTAATTGGGGAGAGCTGTCATTCTGGGGAAACAAGCAGCCCTAGTTTCAGTGAAAGCTCTATGGTTGCTTGCAGGTAGGAAGTTGCAGGATGTTGATGCAATGTGTTTTATTTATTATTTTGAATGCATTTGTCATTTCAAAGCATGGTTTTCTTTGTTGCAAAAGAAGGCAGGACTGAATGAGCCATATAATGTTTAACTGACAATGATGGGACAGAAAGATTGTAAGTAATGTATAATGTCTGCATCTATAGTTGTTTCAATGGTGTCTGTGATGCATAACTATTTTTGGGCCTGTGTCCCACTTTTATTTTTCGCTTTGTCCAGATTTCTTGCTCTAAGGTTGAGAAGTATGGTTCCATACTAAATCAGAAGTTATATTTACCTTGCAAGACTTTTCAGCATAATTATGAAAAACAGAGCCTTTTTAATATCTCTGCTTATTTCCAATATAAACTGCCATGTAACCTTGCAAATAACCTTCTTATTAAGCTACTTTACTTCTTTTGAAATTAACAGGTATGATTCATCTGTTCGGACATACGCATAGAGTGCTAATGTGACTGATTTCTTGCAGCAGTCTGTGGTTTACATATCACAATAACTTTTCTGTTTCTGGGTGTGTAATCAACTTAACAGTTTTAAAGATGTTTTCCGAAAATAAATAAATAAATATATAATAAATAAATAATCCTCTCTACACTTTGAGCTATTGACAAAGTCTGAGAATTTGTTTTTTTCAAAATTTGTTTTTTTCTTTTATTTTTCGCTTTGTCCAGATTTCTTGCTCTAAGGTTGAGAAGTATGGTTCCATACTAAATCAGAAGTTATATTTACCTTGCAAGACTTTTCAGCATAATTATGAAAAACAGAGCCTTTTTAATATCTCTGCTTATTTCCAATATAAACTGCCATGTAACCTTGCAAATAACCTTCTTATTAAGCTACTTTACTTCTTTTGGAATTAACAGGTATGATTCATCTGTTCGGACATACGCATAGAGTGCTAATGTGACTGATTTCTTGCAGCAGTCTGTGGTTTACATATCACAATAACTTTTCTGTTTCTGGGTGTGTAATCAACTTAACAGTTTTAAAGATGTTTTCCGAAAATAAATAAATAAATATATAATAAATAAATAATCCTCTCTACACTTTGAGCTATTGACAAAGTCTGAGAATTTGTTTTTTTCAAAAGCGAAGGTCAGCATTACAGCTCAGTAAACTGTCAGTCTGTGAGTAACTTCTGTACAAATTAAAATGTCTGAATGTCAAATGGCTTTTGACTGGAGGGAAGTTTATTTTTATTTTACTTTATTTTACATTTGTTTACCAGGAAAGTCCAACTGGACACAGGTCCATTTTCAGCGGAGGCCCGGGGCGAAAAGCTCCAAAAAGAACACAAAACAATATAATACAATACATGAGAGAGAGAGAGAGACAGCAAATCATGGCTGTAGCACTCATACAATATGGCAGAGATTACATCTCGTAACTGTGAGAATCATTGAGGTACAGAATATTTTTTTTTTTACAGTTATAATTACAGCAAGGTAAATATCAAATGATTTAAGTTTTCAGGAGAAAGCTGTTTGTACATAACTGAAGCTCTGAAACAATCTTTTGGTATGGATTAACCTGGGGATTGACACAAGTTATATGTTTACACCAGTATGTAGCATTATCTAAGAGAGTTTATGGTTTTCTTATTGATTTACTTTTTGCTGAGCAGTTGTTTGTTGATTTATTGATGGTCCTGTGGTAGGAGGAAATTGCATGGATGAATCCATCTCTATTATGATTTTTTTTCCAGATATTTTGACTTCCAGATAATTTCATTCAGTGAGTGGATTTCATGTGATTACTGAGGTTGCCTATTTTACAAATAGGGGCTTTTGTGTGTGTGTGTGTGTGTGTGTGTGTGTGTGTGTGTGTGTGTGTGTGTGTGTGTGTGTGTGTGTGTGTGTAAGAGAGAGAGATTTAGTATGTATAGTGAATATATTTTTGCAAATGGAATTCTTAGTTAAACAGGCCCCTCTTCTTGGGCAAGTAGACTTGAGTAACCAATATTAGATCTTAGCCATCCAGCTGGGAAAGGTTAGTATGTGGATTTTACATCTGGTTTGATGAAGGCTATGCTACTTACTCAAGGAGTACATTTATGGCTATCCATCCAGCCATCCAGTTGTCGTGTTGCTGAACTACATTGTTTGATAATGAGAGGAGCTTTTTACAGAAGATGAAGGTTTTGTGTCAAGCATCTGTCCATACAAAGTGGCTTGTTTATGTTGCAGTGAAGGCTGTGGTCTTTATAGTGAGCGTTTTAAGTATAACCAATATTTCTGAGGTAGAGGAAGTCTCTTAAGGCAGGATCTTTCTTAGCCTGAAAAGCAAGCCAGTGATGAAATGTATAGGGGCCAGTGAGAGACAGAGGAAAGCAAGAAGCTTTTTAGTCTGTTTGGATAACTAAGTGAACTTAGTCCTTCGACCTTTTTTGTCAGAAATGGTTGTAGTATTTCTTTTGGCAGGGTGTTTTGTTGAGGCACATACCAAAAGGGGCATTGCACTCAATAATGGCTCTTGTAAAGGAAAAATACAGGGATTTTATGACCTCCTTGTCCCTGGAAGAGGTACCCTTACTAATGAAGTGGGCCATGTAAAAAGCTTTCCTTACAGTGGAGACAATGTGGTGGTCAAAAGTCAGGTTTCTATCAGCCTGGGTGCCCAAGTACCATACGACTTATTGTGTGCTTACAACATTGTTATTAATGTGATAATTTGTGGGGACATCACTCTCCTCAAAGGGGATGATGATGCATTTTTTGGCATTTAGCTTGAGGCCATATTTCTGGCACCAGTTATTTGTTTGGGTGAGACCCTCTTGTAGCTTATTCAGAATTGTTTTATTAAGTCAGTAATGTGAATTCTTTACTTTATTGCAAATTTGTTGGGTTATTTTTGTGGATTATAGTATTGTAGGACTGCTGATGTTGACATTTTACGTAGCTGGACTGCTGGAATGGTTTTCCCAGAGAGAATTGCTAGTGCTGTAGTGAATATCTGTTTATTTGTTAAAAAAAAAAAAAAAAAAAATATATATATATATATATATATTATATATATATATATATATATATATATATATTTTTTTTTTTTTTTTAACTAAAATGTTAGATTTAACTGTTAGAGTGGAGAATTAGAATGGGAACTAGAATTTTAAGGCAACTATTAGGCATTTATTACATTTATTCATTGTTCAAATGTACCTACAGTACAGCCAGGAGGCCGACTGTGGTCTTCCGGAGCAATGAAAGAGTTAACTATATGATATATTTTATATGCGGCCCCAAGACCATTTCTGTTCACTCAGTGTGGCCCCAGCAAGCCAAAAGGTTGGACACCCCTGCTCTAGCAGATAGTACTGTTTATAAAAAGCAAAATCTGTTCCTGAATTTCTAATTTATGTGCAGTGTGATTTTTTTTTTTTTTTTTTTTTTTTTTTTGGATCAATGAAATGTTTCTTTCATGAAATTCTGAAACAGAAAGTACTGCTGTATTTTTGGGTACATTTCATGAAATTTTATTGCATTTTTCTTTTTGTAAACAGTAATATATGTACCAGAGATGAGACATACAATGAATCTGCATTTCAAATGAATTAAAGCTGGTTTGCAAGAGAGGGCTTTAATTAGCAGGTATTGATACCACTGTAATGTCTTATGTCTGAACATTCCCTTTCTTGATCCATATTATACTTCTTCTCAATCACTGTCAAAGGGATTAAAGTGGACTATAACAATATCCTCATGAAGGTGTGAGTTTCAAGGGCAGAGAAGTTTTAATGCCAAGTAGTCCATTTTCATTGTGAGACATTGCTTGGCTTATCAGATGTCTGTTAGTTTGTGTATTGATGTGCTGCAAAATGTAAAAATAAAATCCAAATAAGCATTGTAGATTGTAGAAGTAAAGCAGTATCCACACATTAGTGTTTATGGTAAATGGGGTGAAATAGCCAGGTAATGGGACATTGGAATGGCTGCAGGGGGGCTCTGGTGCCATATTTTGGTTGTCTGTCCTTCAGTTTGGGTTTGAAAGTTGGTATCCCACAACTCTATTGAAGTGGGTGTGGTTATGTAAGTGTGTATGCAAATTAGATGTTAATCAGTGTACAGATTTGTACCTGTTTTTCATGGGCCTTGTCCAGATTTTTGATGTTTCCAGGTTGAGAGGTATGACTCTGCTTACTGTCTCTATATTACAGTACTAAAAACTCCTCAAAACTGCCTTACAGGGCCTACCTCTGGATACATTTAAACTTGCTTAGCACAAAATATTGTTAATTTATACTGTCTTATGTGATGTCTCTGCTGACTGTATTGTTACGGTGGAGTTTCTTTTTCTCCCAAGGCATATAAAACTGCCATTCTGAGCCTAATATGTATAAATTAAGCTAACTTGAACAAACCATTGTAAATGTTTTCTTCTTGTATGAAACATCTTGGATTGTAAAAATCCCACTGTACATATTGTTTAATTGTGGAGCTTTTCTCCTGGGGACTGCGCTGTAAATGGACCTCATTCCAATCAGACTTTCCCGGTCAGCAAATGTAAAATAAATAAAATAAAATAAAAAGTAATTAATTTTCTTTTGGCTGTAGCTGCTTTAATCCTTATGTGTGTGTGTGTGTGTGTGTGTGTGTGTGTGTGTGTGTGTGTGTGTGTGTGTGTGTGTGTATATGTGTATGTGTATGCATGTTTGTGTTTTTGTGTATAAGACTATCTAGTAGAGATGTTTTAGTTTTGAAAATGCTCACAGGCATACAGCAGCGTAGCTAGTTCATCTAGTTCTCAGTGCCATTTCTTGATTTGGCAGCTCTCAGCATTATTGAGGAACAACGCAAAAAAAGTCTTAATATCTGGTGGCTGATGCTCTTGAAAAGTAGAAGCCAACTAGCCAACCGGGTCTTCTTTCTGTGTTCCACCCCTCCTCTGCTCAGAAGCAATTAAAAAATGGGGGGGCCTGCAGTCTGGTACCTTTTGCTCCTGAAAGTAGGAGCCAGTCAGATCCTGTTTCTGAGCCTCACCCGGTCCTTCCTTAGCTGAGGAAAAAAACAAACAAAAAAGCTATATTTCGTTAAACTGTAGGAAACTACTTGCTATGTGCAGTTGCTAAGGCAGTTTATGCACACACAACATGGAGTGCTAAAGTACTTGTTTTTATATATATATATATATATATATATATATATATATATATATATATTTACTTATATATGTATATGGGTGTGTATCTATATAAATATAAACTTGTTTAAACTGTAACAAACTACTTTCTACATTTATAACAAGCAGTTGCTAAAGTGTATACCATTCATGGAGTCCTACAGTGCACAGGTTTTACTTAAAAAAAACTCGAAGGAAAAAAAATGTTTTTTCTTTTAAACTGTATCTCAAGTAGTTGCTACAGTTTAGACAGCACACAGGGTGCTACAGAACTCTGTTTTAACCACAAGTGCAGTACTAGCATTTACAAGACGGCATGTACTAAAGAGCAATTGGGATCAGCTGATCATACCCAACACTCTGTACCCAGGGCAGCTGCCTCCTTCACCACACTGTAGCATTAAAAGGAAATTGCCTAAAATCTCCAATTCTGTAAGCTAAAAAATGTATTTAGAAGCTTCATAAACTGAGATGTTCACAGATATGTGTAGATTTAGGCAGTAGCGTTCACAATAAGACAGGTCAGGCTGCATCACTTAGAAAAGATGTCTGCCGGAAGAAAAACACTTGAGCCATGCTAAGACAAATACTGTTCTATTACTAATGGGGTAGTACATAATATAATACAAGAAAGAAAATACTAATGCTACACTCAGCACATAACTGCAAAGAAGAAAATAGTTGACAGATGTGATCTGTCTGATGTTCCGCAAGGCCTTTGACTCAGCTGCTCATATTAGGCAGAAGATGTACCATGAAAGTTCATGCACTACGTTGTAGTCTGATAGTGGAATTGGAACACTAATATATACCAAGAGCAGCTGTGTGTATCAAAGCTCTGTATCAGAACAAGAACTATTAATGTGATAAGATGGAAGGCAAGATTAAATCTGTTTGTGGATGACTTCTGGTTGGGAAGAGTACTGCAGGATGATATTCAGTTTGAAAAAGAGGCGGGAAGCATAACATAAATTGCCAAAAGGTACAAATTACAGCACTTGAATTGAAGGCAGGTTTAAGGTGAAGGGAAGGATCATGATGCAGGTAGCAGATTAGGAAAGGGGCCAAAGAACAATTATCTATTTACTTATTGATTGGTTAATTGATTGTCTTTTGTTTACTGGGAAATTCCGACTGGCTTAAGGCCCATTTTCAGTGGAGGGTTGGGGAGAAAAGCTCCAAATAAAATAGATATTTTCAATCAACAATAATAAAAGTTAAAACATTTTAAGCATACGTTGCAGGTAGTATTGAGACAAATGCAGATAAGTGTCGCTTAGCATTAAGGAAAGGTTTTATCTCACTGAATATTAGCGAACACCCTGTAGTTTACATTGTGCTTTGCGTAACGTCCGACTGCATTTATGTCCGCTTGACACAGTATGGATGTAAATGCGATCGGACGTTGTACGGAAGGAGATTAAGTGACGCACACCTGTAGTAAAGACATTTATCATATACTTTAGAAATTATATTATTTTATATAAGTCAAAGACATGGTAATTTAAGAGCTGGCAATTCAAGAGCAACGATGATGCACATAGGTTTAGTATATGTATATTGACATTAATGAGGTAGGATGTCATAAAAGAAGGAACAGAAAATAGAAGAAGGGTATAAGAACAAATAATCAAGAAAAACATAGGTAGAAAAAGTTTTGATAGTGGAGAGGTTGAAGTAACAGTCAGTAGGTAAGATGAGGTATATAAGGAAATGGTATTAGTAGGAAAGGATTAAGGATACAGGTTAGTTGGAGAAGCACTCGTGGGGATGAAGGAGAAAGGGATAAGAAAGGCGAAAGAATCAGGGTGATTGACAGAGAAGTTGGCAATGGAAGAGAAACAGAAAAAAAAGGTGGGTTTTGTCAGGATGAGAGCATGAGCATAGCCATGAGGAAGCCAGGTGGTGTTTTAGGTTGTATTTGAAATGTTGGTTAATTTTGTCATGTTTTAGGGTGGGTGGGATAGAGTTCCAGTGTTTAGCAATATAGGCTGTGTAAAATGAGTCGACTGCACTGTTATGAGACTAGGTCTTGGTCGGTAGATATTTGTTCTGTGAGTGGAGATTCCTGCAATGGTAGTAGTGTTTGAGGATGTTTTGTAGTGATGAGCAGGTGTTGGGTTTGTATATTATTTTGCAGGCACTAAACAGATGGGAGTAGGTACAGTAATTAGGTAGTTCTAGTCAGTGTAGGTGCTCGACTGCTAGGCAATTATTTTTTTTAAGCTGGGTGCAGACTTAGCTATTTTATTGTAACAATCCTCTGGTGTATTTTTTAAGGTGGTGTGAGTTAGTCAGGATGAGTGCTGCTGTAATGAGAAAAGAGTGGAGAAGATGAGATGTTGCTAAAAATTCCTAGAGTACTCAGTGAGAAAGTGTTTATTCCTATAGAGGAAGCTCATCTTTTGGTGACTTTTCTTGCTAGCTTGAGTGATGTGTTGTTCATATTTTTATCATCAGTTAAGACAACCAAGAAGTTGTGTTGGAAACTGTTTTAATTAAGATATTATTTGCTGATGTGATGTTGAAGGATTGTTTCTGTTCTGACAGAGATTTAAGTTCATAGGTTGACACTAGGCTATCAGCCCTAGGGCCTACAGAAGCCTAGCCATAACAATTCCCTGGCTCTTTCTTCCCACAATATTTACTGGGTAAAAAGAGCATTATTTTTTTTTCTAAAGCATTGAAAAGTAGAGGGCAGTCAACTAGCTAGGCCTCAACTAAGGAAAAGGAGTCCTGGGTCATCTTGTGGAGTAGGAGTTGTTCCGATGGCACTGTTTATCAAGAACAGGGCCCATAAGATGCTTTGCTGCATAGCAAGATGAATGGATTCAGGGGACTATGATGGGATTCTTTTGCCTTTGTACATATTGGTAGTAAGACTGCAGCTGAAGTACTGTCTTTATCCAGCTCTGCAGACTACAGAGAAGGCACTAAGATGAAAGGCAGAGTATACAAGAAGGCCATCAGGATGATTAAGGGACCAGAAGAGAGTGCATATAAGGGAAAAAAGTCTTGGAAGTCTGTTGGGCTGTTTACTAGACATCATTCAGGAGGGACGAGTGTTCAGGGTAGAAAATGGGGATTGTGAGAGTGCCGAATAGAAAACACTTAAGAAGGGAATAAGATAATGCAACCTGCAGATGGAAATGTAACTAACTTGCAAGGAAATATTTTTTCATGTAGGGAGTGTGTAGTGCATAGATGCATTACCTACCTAAATAAGTAGTCCTGAACAAAACCCCTGATGTATTTGGATGGGCTTAGGATAATTGGAAGTGAGAGTTGGGAGAAACATGGTGTGATGAGGGAGTGAATTCGTCTTGCATAAAGCAAAATGCACAGAGCTGATTTCCTTCTGCTTGCAAGCTATATTTTTGAGGGAGTGAGCAGGAATATATGCAAGGTTTGTTGCTGTGTATTTGCGGTAAAAATGAGGTTCACATCCTATTTCCATTGTTAATAGAGCTGCAGTTCCATAACCAGCAGTTTAATGGCACTTTCTGGAAATGTAACATGAAACTTAAGTAGTTCCTTACATTTGCCATGCATTTTTTGTTTATGGTTCTAGTTTTACTGCTGTCTAGAGGCTTCTGTTCCCTGACAGTCATAGGATAGATGATGATCTTTCTGTTTGTCTAACACTTGCTTCTGTCAGAGTTATTCATTTTTGTACCTATTAACACTGCCAGCTTGTACAGTATTTATCTGCTCTCTTCTGTTTCTGGGCGGATCACATCTTTAAGACTGGGGCTGCTCCAGGTGTGTCTCAGTAATTGGTTTTACCTTAAAAGTATAACATGAAAGCATATTCAGCTGCACTGTTCCAGTCCGTGGCCCCACCCCCCGAGGTAAACATTTGAAAACAACAAGTTTAGATCACCTGGTAACCACCTAGAAATAGCACGCCCATCCTTTCCTGGCCAAACATCATTGACTCATTATTGCACACAAGCATTGAGTAATAAGTCTACTTGTAGAACAGATCATACTAGTCAAGGCTGCTCTTTGAATTTATTAGGATGTCTTGCGAACATCCACAGGTAAAGGTCTCGCCGTCTGTCTAGTCTGCTTGAAATTGTAGTTTTTTGTGGCTTGATGAAGAAGCTAGTCTGTCAGTTCATTTTATGATCTGGTGTTCCTCAGTTGGTCCCATTTTTAAACATACCCTCCATTCCCCAGATGCACATACTTTCTTTCCTTTTTTAAAATATGCATGTTTTAATAGACCACATCCTTTGTTGTCTCATTTTTCCTTTGCTGTAACTATACCAGTGATGTACTTCAGCTCCCTGCAGAAATCAACTATCCCACCAAGTTTTCGCTTCCTTCTGAGCCATTACTCTTGCAGGGGCCAGCAGGACCTTAAATGTTCACCTTGCTGTAATTGTAATGTGTTGCACTGCTTTTTTCTCCTACTATACCCAATACAGGCACAAACTATGCTTATGTAGTCTTTCTAGCCAGGCATTACCCTGAAGGCCTTGTGTGATATCTGCTTTACATTTTCTTGACTGCATCTTGCAAGTTTCTTTTTTTCCCATCTGTTAGCTGGGCAAACCCCAAACCCATTAAATACTAACTAGAAGCAATTTGGAGTGCTGATCTGGTTATGTAAGTTGCTTAGACTAGCACACATGCAGATGGAGTCTGAAGAATTTAAACTCAGGACTGCAAGGTGAAGTACTAACTTGTGCCTTTAACTGTAGCCAGACTGCTGCTCATGTTCCTATACATCCAGAAACCACATCATATGCTCCAGGTGTAGCTTATTACTGCCTTCTATCAACAGTAGAGTGAAAGTTTCACTTTCATAACATAGAAAGATGCTTAGAATCAGTAGCTGTGGAAAATAGCAAAAACAGAAAGTGGGCAGTGGCCCAACATGCAGATTAAAACAGCGTAACTAAGCATATCATAAAGACCAATAACAATGTGTTTTATGATTTATTTTGTGCATATGGCAATAATGGCATCAAGACCTCCTTTGGTATGAAGTGAATACTACATTATGTCAAGCCGTTCTGTTAGGCAATATGAATTTGCATGTATTTGACATGCTAGTTTAAATTACAGGTCATGTGCAGTTGTGTTCTTCATTTTCATATGCAGCAGCTTGGCATTCTGTTCTATGGTTTGCATTCACTGTTACCTTTTGTAACCTAGCTAGCTAGACAATTTATTTATTTTAGAGAAGAAGCCTCCACCAACACTAAAACAGATGCAAGCTTCCTTTTGTGTGTGTGTGACTGGATGAGCAGTCATATCACAGCCTGTACTGTATTCATGGAGTTGTATGTTTGTGTGTGGGGGGGTATATATATATTCTGCAGTTATGCAAATGTGTGCCCTGTATGCTCACTTTTAGCTGCTGGTTGTGACTTGCCATTTTCCCAAGTCAGTTAAATGTGCCAGTCCTATATTCCAAAGTTCAGTCACACCCACCCTCATGACACATTGACAAAGACACTAGTTCTGTGAATACACATCTTTCATTCTGTTAACCTCTGTCTTAGCCTGCTCTCAGATGCTCATAAGCTTGCATCCAGCATTGTGGATCAATCACAAGCCCACTTTTGAGGCAATATACCCGGGAGCCAACAGACTGTTCGCATGCAGTGGAATTATTGTTCTCAGGCTGTCTTTATGTTGTACTGTCACCTACAAGTCAGTACTTGGACTTTTTAGTTTGACTCGAAACTTGCGGCTACAGCACAAAACATGTACCATCTTCCTTGCTGGAGCCCATTTGACTTCAGAAGGCCAATTGAAAATTGTATCAGCATTAGTTACATAATCATGTTTCATTGATCTGTGTTTAATTGGTTGGCATCTGGAACCAGTCGCACAGCCTATGACCAATATACAGACCTGGTTACGTTTCTTTGGTTTTCATGAAGGCAATAAACAGTCAGTTAATAAACATACAAGTCGACCACTAACTTCTCAGTGTTTGCCATTATACATTGGACTTTGTATACTGCTGAATCTCCAGAGCTTTAAAAGAACTTTTAAATGTGCACTCTGTGTTTGTTATTACTGACTTCCTGGTTCATCCTAAGTAAAGAACTGAGTGCCCACTGCACACCCTTGCCTTGTATTATACTTTGTACTCATCTTTATCAAGTTCATCTATTTGTGTGTGTGTGTGTATGTACGCACACACATTTGTGTAAATGGATGTGTACTAAAACATACACATGTACATATATGTAAATATATGTGTGTGTGTGTACTTTGTATTACATGTATGTAATTTTAACATTTGTTTACCGGGAAAGTCCGACTTGGAACAAAGCCATTTTTCAGCGGAGGCCCAGGGAGAAATGCTCCAGATGTAATGCAAACATATATACACACAATTGTTTATGTATATGAAAGTGCCCACTTGGATGTTCTTTCTTTTCACATAATTGTACATTATCCTTTCCTCTTAGCTGTGCTACATTTTCTAAGCAGTGTTGTATTTTTTTTACCACTTTTGTATTTCTTTTCATTTTAGACAGTTTTTGTTTCCACAGTCTGTCACATTCTCTGCATGTAGTTTTCTCTTTTTTAGTGTTGACAATTGCTAAATATCAGATGTTCTGTATTCCTATCTTGCCTTCATTCTTACATATGGGGATTGGAGCTGATCCTTGGCTCCGATTCGGCCTATTTACAATCTGGAAGTCTTCTAGTTGGCTCGTGGCTAGGTAGGTATCCTATGGTGCACCAGTACAATCCCCAGATCTCGTTTCCCGCGTTGACGAGTTTGGTTGTGCTTCTCTTTTGCTCTGGCTAGGTTTTTGAATTTATTCAAAATTTTTTGTACTTTATAGTCAAAACTGTTATATTTGTTTAGTCATAGTTAGCGTAGTTTAGTATATTTACCCTTTATAATTGTGCCATTGTGTGAAATCGTTTGGTAAATTGGCTTTGGCTTCATTGTATTGGTATCCTGTATGCTGGTTTTCGTGTTATTAGTAGAATTAGTATTTGTAGGCGCCTTTTGCGCTCAGTTAGGCTGTGTGTTGTTCTTAGGCATATGTCTAAGTTTTAGGTGGATTCCTGCTTGCTAAATTGTTAGCGTCGTTAACAGAATAAGGTTCTTTTTTTTGTTTTCTTTAGTCATAAGTCTGAGTTTTTTAAGGTTTCTGCTTGCTTCTTTGATTAGTGTTGTTGACAGAATGAGGTTCTGTTTCCTTATTGAGTAAATTGAAAGTTTACACTGTATTCCTGTTTGTGTGTGACTTCCCTGCTTATTGTAACTTAACTAGGTCTGTTTTAGTTAGAAGACCTAGTTGTTTTCTGTTTCTCTTCCTGCCCGGGCTAGGCCCGTTTAAGTTAGAGGACCTAGTCCTCATGGTGTCTCTCTTAACTGCAGGGCTATGCCTGTTTAAATTAGAGGACCTAGTCCTCTCCCTTTTCTTCTTTCTGTGTGTGTGTATGTGTGTGTGCTCATCTCTGTGAGAATGTCTAAAGAAAGTAAGGACCATAAGCCATCTGGCTTTAAGAAATGTATTAAATGCTCACAGAAGATATCCGTAACGGATTGCCACAGTAACTGCGTTTACTGTCTGGGGGCCATCCACTTACAGGAAACTTGCTTATTTTGCCACTCTTTCAGTGCTAGGGTGTTGCAAGAAAGAAAAAAAATAAGCTCATCCTAAAAGGTCTTCTTAAACCTTCCTTTGAGGAAGATCTGGCTAGCTCTTCCTCTTCTTCTAGATCTCGGGGATCTAAAAAGGAAAAGTCTAAGTCCTCTAAGAGGCCCTTCCCGACACCGGCTGATGTCTCGGAGCCACCTTTTAAAATCACTAAATCGGATACGTCCACTGTCTCATCGGCTCCACAGAGCTCGGTGCCGGTTGACAGCAGTACTGTGATTACAGGGTCAGTTCCAAGTATTTCGGAGACAACCACTGAGACCATTTCATGGAGCCAGTCTATAGATCCTCTACCAGTCTCCCCTATATTGAAGTCTCCGATACTGCAGAGATCCCGCTCTCCTACTCTGTCATCCAGGTCTTCCAGGAGTTTATCGGAAGAAGATGTGGAGAGAGGGTAGTGCTGAGACTGGTGAAGTCATCTGTTTTACCTAAATTGTTGTTGGCTCTGACCCAGTCAGTTCCAGAGCAACTTGAGTATGTTAAGCCTCCTTCGATCATTCCTCCCCCCGAGTCATGCTGGTCTTTTGGAGCTGGAGTGTTTGGTACCACTGGTGGAACCCTCGGCTCCAGCTCCCCCTGTGGCTGTTTCGTAGCAGAGTTCTGCTCCGACACTCTCAGCGCCATCCGTAGTATCTAGGAGCCAAAGCTCCCTGGTCGGCCCTGACAGGGATGCTTGGAACCGAACCTCTTCGGTTCCGAGTCTTCCTCTCAGTGCGTCAGCGAGGGTGAGTTTAGATCCTATGTCTATCTATCTACGTATATCCTCAGAACCGGGGAGGTCTTCAGAGCTGGAGAGGTTGGCATTCGAGATGATGAGGAGTATGCTGTCCCGATCATCAGCTCCTACCAGGGGTACCGACACTCTTCCCCCTAAGGCACCTACTTCTGTCTGAGCTCCTACTCTCTCCATGGATAGCAGAGATCCTCAGCCTCAGGAGCCACTGGCTGGTGGCCCCCACTCTTCCGAGACCTCCCCAGCATATCCTTCGAGGAGCCTCCGTGGAAGAGGACATGTAAGAAGAAGCATGTAGACTCCCAAGATGAGTCTCTGACCTCTGACACTGACCTCAAAGAGTCAGAAGGGTCCCCCAAGTCGTCCTCTGATGATGTCTCCTTCATGGACATCCTGGAAATCCTTAAACAGAGGTGCGGCTGGCCCACTGTCACCCCTTCTGATGAGGAGTCAGTGTACCTGAAGGCTTTCGGGTCTCAACCTTCAGCCTCTTGGGTGCCTCCACCTTCGACGAACTGATTAGTCGAAAGGTGTGGGATACTCCTGATGCCGTGGAATCAGTCCCCAGGAGACCGAATAAGTTTCTTTCTGCACCCCCAGAAAAGGAATTTTTATCTAAAGGTGTTCCCATAGATGCCATGGGGGTGGCGGTGGCCACTAAGAAGGAGCTAGCTGAGACAACTTCTGTTCATCCGCTGAATAAGGAGTCTCGAATGATGGACAGATACGGAAAGCGTATCTTTTCTTCAGCGGCATTTACCCTTAGATCACTTCATGAGGCTTCAGAGAGATCTCCTTAAAGAGTTAGGAGATTCTCTACAAGGTACATGTACTGAGGGAGTCCCTGACAAGGTGTCTGCCCAGTTGTCCATCTTGAACTCTCTCATCAACTCTTCTATGCGGCTTATTTTATAGTTTGCAACCGATGGAGTGAGTAGAGCAGTGGGTTCAGGAATTTCCCTAAGGCGTCATTCCTGGATGCGTTTGTGTAACTTTGCAGAACCGTTCAAGTCTACCTTTAACAACGGCCCCTTCGACGATTCCTCATTGTTTGGACCCAAGGTAAAAGAGACTCTCACCCGGTGTGAGGAAGAAGAAAAAACACACTCTGCTGTGGGAGTATGTTTTACCATTCCCTCTAGACCATACCCTAAGGGTCAGAGGGAGTGGTAAAATGTGGTTCAAGAAGTCCCAGAGGTTTTTCCAGGATGCACAGGGTGTCTCCTCCTTCAGAGGCAGAGGAGTAGGAGGAAATGGTAGACGTTGCCCTAGACAATAGATATAGACAATTACGTTTTTATTTACATTGAACTAAGGAAATCAGACCAATTATTTATTTCCTACTCCTGGCTCACTGACAGAACCCACACAGTAAAAGTAGCCGACTCCAAGTCCAACTTCAGACCAGTGATGAGTGGAGTATCACAGGGTTCGGTCCTGGGTCCTCTCCTGTTCAGCGTCTACTTTCTGAAGTGCAGGCCAACACAGAAGGTCTTTAGCTAACAAAGTTCGCAGATGACTATAAACTAGGAACCATAACAGAATCACCTAATGATGTAGACATTATACAAAAGGGCCTCACAAAGACAGATGCTTGGTTTCAAAGTCATGGCCTCAAGCTCAATGCCAAGAAGTGCATTGTCATCCCCTTTGGGAAAAACATGGTACCTATGAACTACCACACAGACAGTAGCTCACTAAACACTGAAAGTGTGATAAGAGACATCAGGACACATGTGGACAGTAGTCTCTCCTTTGATAACCACATTGACACAGTAGTCAAGAAATCCTTCTACATGGCACACCTCATCACAAAAGGGTTCTACTCTAGAAAAAAAGTAATTGTTCCTCTCTACTCATCCCTATTTAGACCCATTATAGAGTACAATGCCCTGTTTGGCATGCATCTCACAAGACACCTACAACAACTGGAAAGGCCACAGAAGTACTTCACTAAGAAGATTACCAGCCTCAAACTGATGCCATATGCAGACCGTCTCAAAAAACTCCAGCTCTACTCCATCGCATATCGCCTACTCAGAGGCGATCTCTGCCTGACATACAAAGCTATTTCAAACCCAGAGCTGTTGGACATGCTACACTTAAAGAAATCCCAATCTCTCCGAACCACACGGTCCAGGGACCTAAACCTTGTCACCACAATAAACAGAACATGCTGGAGGGATAGATTCCTGTCCCAGAGACTTCCCATACTCTGGAACAAACTACCCATTCATGTCAAGCAAAGCTCCTCATTGGCCCTCTTTAAGAAAAATCTTGACGACTGGATGGAAAATAGAAAATTCACCCCAGGGATCACTTCTGCGGCACTGCTTGACATGGGCACAGGAAAATAATTTTCTTGGGTGACGAAAGCCACGGAAACGTTTTGGCTAAGCTTATATAGGACCCAGGGCCGATAGCCTAGTACTTATCAGTTTTTCAGAAGGCTGTTCAAGATGGCAGAGACCAAACTATAAAGCTGGAAACTCCTGCAAAATGCAGGAATCTTCATAATCCTTGCATTCAAAGCTTTAGGTTCAGCCTTCAGATCTTACTGCCTGATGTCCATTTATCCATTTAGTCTTGTGTACAGTGTGATTACCTGCCAAATCCCATATGTTTGTATGTGATGGTAGATCTCCATTTGTGGCTTGTCATGGCCTATGTACTTACAGTGGCTGCTGCGCCTACAGATTCCTCAACAGACACTGCCAGTAGATTCATCACTTATAACTTGTGGCATTTAGAGACACCACCCCACTGTGGGGCACTGGGTCTTTCCTCTTATCCCCGATTCTTTTCCTTTCCACCCAGGTTTTTAATGCCATTCATTACCTGTTCTTTCCTTCCTCCACCGTTGAAGTTGGCCTGCATCTGTTTACCACCTTTTCTATGCGGCTTAAGTCTGCTACATACCTTGATGTTGCATGATCTTGTCAGATGAAAGTTGGATATATTTAACTGTAAAATCCTCCTGCTGTAATGTGTGATGAAATGCAGGTCCTTTAGATCGTGCCTCCTCTTGCTGACCAGCATACCAGTTATAGGTTGGTACTAGGCTATCATCCCTAGGGCCTATACAAGCCTAGCCATAACAATTCCCTGGCTATTTCTTCCCACATTATTTACTTTCCTGTACCCCTGTCTAGCAGGGCGACTGACGTGATCCCAGGGGTGAATTTCCTTTCTCCCATCCAATCGTCAAGGTTCCTCTTGAAGAGGTCCAAAGAGGCACTCTGCTTGACATGTATGGGCAATCTATTCCAGAGTCTGGGGAGTCTCTGGGTCAGGAACCTATCCCTCCAGCATGTTTTGTTTATTGTGATGACAAGGTTTAGATCCCTGGAGCGTGTAGCTCTGAGGGATTGGGATTTCTTTAAGTGTAGCATGTCCAACAGCTCTGGGTTTGACATGGCCTTGTATGTTAAGCAGAGATCGCCTCTGAGTAGACGATATGCGACAGAGTATAGCTGGAGTTTTTTAAGGCGGTCAGCGTAGGGCATCTGCTTTAGGCCTGTGATTCTTTTAGTGAGGTATTTCTGAGGCCTTTCCAGTTGTTGCAGATGTCTTGAGAGGTACATACCAAATGGGGCGTTGTATTCTATAATGGGTCTAATGAGGGATGAGTACAGTGGGACAATGACCTCCTTTTTTCTGGATGAAAAGCCCTTCATGATGAGGTGTGCCACACAGAAGGATTTCCTGACTGTTGTGGCGATGTGGTTATCGAAGGTGAGACCACTGTCCACCTGTGTCCCTAAGTCTCTTATCACACTTTCTGTGTTTAGTGTACTGCCACCTATATGGTAATTCATGGATACATGTTTTTTCCCAAAGGGGATAACAATACATTTCCTGGCATTGAGCTTGAGCCCATGGCTCTGGCACCAAGCATCTGTTTCTGTAAGGCCCTTTTGTAGAGTATCCACATCATTTGGGGATTCAATAATGGCTCCCAGTTTGCAGTCATCTGCAAACTTTGTCAGCCAGAGTCCCTTAGTGTTGACCTGCACTTCAGAGAAGTAGATGCCAAACAAGAGCGGCCCCAGGACTGAACCCTGAGGTACTTCACTTGTCACTTTTCTGGAGCTGGATTTGGAGTCGGCTACTTTTACAGTGTGGGTTCTATCAGTAAGCCATTTAGCAACCTATTGGGTGACATAGGGATTAATGCCCAACTTAGTAAGTTTATCTATGATTCCAGAGTGGGGGATGGTGTCAAAGGCCTTGGCAAGGTCTAGATAGGCTGTGTGGACCACCTTACCCTTGTCCATGGCTCTGGAGACTGATTCAAAGAAGTCAATCAGGTTCAGGAGACAAGATCGGCCCTTCACAAACCCAAACTGGGTGGGGTCCAGTGTTTGAAGGTTAAGCCACTTTATCTTGGGTGTATACACATACTCATGCAGCACATTAGTTTGCCAGTTAGTAATGGACCTGAACAATGCATGACACTTGCACACATTGTTCTCAGATCTGCATGACTGTTGCACACATTGTTCTCAGGTCATTTGATAGACAGGTACTATGTCACTTTGTCACTAGTGACTGACATCACTACCTGTGTCAGTGATGTTAAATAAGAAGGATGGTCCTGCAGTCTGGGCTGCAGATATCTGCACTCCATCATCATCCTGTATTACATACTAAATGTGACAGGTGCCTGTCCTATTTAATCACTCCAAGAGTACGCAAAGCTATACAAGTCCTTCAGTAAGTAGAGTTTAGTAATGTTAATGGAAGAATTCAGAAACTGTCTCACTGCCCATTTGTTTTTCTTTCTCTCTCTGTCCACAGTGACCCATGTCACGTCTGGACATTGGCAGAGTGTCATC
This sequence comes from Protopterus annectens, assembly GCF_019279795.1. Taxonomy (NCBI): domain Eukaryota; kingdom Metazoa; phylum Chordata; order Ceratodontiformes; family Protopteridae; genus Protopterus; species Protopterus annectens. Next base: position 555,924,282 of record NC_056736.1, on the reverse strand, counting down.
TTTCTTGTACTTGATTCTTGAAATGAAAAACACTTATGTTTAACTGCAGAGATGGTTTTATCTTAATGAAAGATGAACAGTGGCTTGAGAGAAACATTATCCCTGCCTAACCCTTATCATGTAGCCCTTCTATATATGCAGGTGCCTGTTGGTGTGTACTTTTATTTTTACTAATGTAGTTAGTGTACATTTCTGTGATGCAAGCATACCCTCTCAACAATCCATGATTTTGACAAAGATTTTTGCCCTTTCCCTCATAGCAGTTTGATTTTCTGGTGAATTACTGAAGATTTTTGTCAGTGATGCCAGACGTTACAGTTTCATACTACTTACTGTTTGGAAGTTGCATGGTGATTTGCATGACCTGCTGTTTTAACTTTTCAAGTGAATTAGAGTAATGTTTAAAAATTGTCCCTGAAATCGGTCCTCTGTCCCCCCTCTCCCATTATTTTTTTGCTTTGCCTAGAATTCTTGAGCAAAGAATTTGAGGAGTATTTACACAAGGCAAAAGTCTTTCTTGAACACCTAAGCATGTCAAATATATAAAGTTTACTTTTCTGTGACACTTCAACACCTGGACTGCTCAACATGAACTCTGATCAAAAAGCTGTGCAGAAAATGGTGAATCAGCACAGTTTTTCAGATACTACTTTCCTCATCCCAACAGAATGGAGCTCATGTCTAACATGTTGACAGAGAACCTACTGAGCTTGGCAGTACCAGCATGCATACCAGAAATCAATCTGTCAGTAAATTTCATTGAATACTGGGAAGCCAGTTTCTTAGCTGACTGCCAAAGAGCCACCAGTCACAGTGACATTGCTTGGCAGCAGCCATACTGCAAACAAATAATGGAATCTGCTCTACCAGGGGGCAGGGCTGAAATCCAGAACTGAAACAACCTGGTACACTCCGGCTTCAGCTGGATAGGATGCACTGAGTTTAAAAAGCGAGGCTTTTGCTGATTAATGTGCTAAAATTAGTAGTATTGTTCATGTATGGTAATAAGAAACTACATTTAATTTTTAAAGGGTTGCTTCCATCAGTCTCTTTTCTCTGAAAGACCATGTCAACATAGCTTACATACCTGCTGTGTGTACATATTACAAGGATACAGACCACAAAAATAAACATTTTCCATAACAGGAAATGTATGTAACACCTGAGGGTTAATGGATTTTGATGCTAGTTGATATGGGCACTAGGCCGATGGCTTTGTGATGCACATCAGTACATCAGGAAAGCTGAGGATAATGCTGGAAGCTTATTACTTCATGTATAGCCTTCAAACATATCTCTTCACACACAGGCATGTACATAATTAAAGAAAGCAAAACTTGTTGCCACACAGCTATTCAGCCAGATTATTTTTAATGATGATTTACTGACAGAATAAAGTTGCTAACTTGCAGTGGGCTCATCAATTCATAATGTGCAACACAGAGAACTACATTTAAAAGAAATGACATGAGGAAGGAAGGAGGATGCAGGTCTGTGGTTTAGGGTAGACTGGTATGACATGGTGAGGCTGGCTGCAGCTTTATAGTGCTACTCTGACATGGCACGTGGATTATTTTCTGCTGATGTGTTCTTATTGTCCAGTGATGTTTGTAAATGCAGTGGTAATTTCACAAATTTAACTAATGAGTATATGATAGTATATCAGTCATATTTTCACATTCTCTTTGCTGTGTATTAAAATACTTTTACTAAGCATCTCAAAGTAAAATATAAATTGTAGACTCCCCCTCTGTCTCACTGGTATTAAATACCTTCACTCTGGACAGTACAGTAAATCTTTAAATCAATTTTTGTAGCGCATTCATAATCTTAGCAGGTGTGACCCACATAAAATAAAATGCACATTTTCTGATGTCTTGGTAACAAATTATTTTGGTGTTGCAAGATGCAGTAATAGTACAAGTTTTAGCTGGTATGTAAACACAGAAATAGCTAAGATCTTGCTATGCCAATAGGCAATGAAGTGAGATACTAGTTCTAGGCAATGAAGTGAGCTACTAGTTCTTTGCATAACTTGAGGATTTGAGGATGTACACTGTCCTGAAGAACTGCATCATTCTGGGACCCTGAAAAGATGCAGCAGTTGTAGTGAGAAATATTATAATTGTACCCTATTGAAAGATGCTTTGTGTAGTCATTACTACCAGGCATACAGGCATGGCAGTACATGCACTTCTTTCATTAAACATACTTCATTTTATTGGTGGGAAGTGTTCACCTTAAAGACAGTCCATTTCTTCAGAATGACTAGACTTCCCATAACAGTTAATGTGCAGCTGAAATCTGTAAGAAAATGAATAATAAGGGCAAAAATTTGTAACTTTAGATGCCACAGTGCTTCTGCACTTAGTGTTGTCAGGCTGCAGTGGTAGATTGTTGTCCCCATCCTTGCCAAAATGCTGTTTTTAGGTTTTGGAGTATGAGGGACTGCAAGTCATTTGCTTTAGAAGGAACCCTAAGTAGTATAGCACCAATAGCCTTAACTTTATTGCATTTAAAACTAACATTACCACTAAAACCTCTTTATGCAGGATGGTCTCTCTTTGGGCAGTGGTATCCTGCAAAAATGGCAGATGTAGGTAAAAATATTTCATGAGTTTTCTGTAAAAATTAAATAAACATTTACTTATTTATTTACTAATTTATCTGAAGCACTTTAATGTGATATGGAGCAAGAGAGCAATTCAGTTTCTTTAAAAACAAGTTTTTATTTCAGTAACAAAGTAAAGTCAGGTCCTTTGAACTGGTTGCAGGTATAGTTTGTCCAGAAATGTTACATGGTCCCATAAAAAAGTCTCACTTTGGGCAGTTGAAATGGTGACAAAGGCAATTCTATTTAAAAGGGTAAACAAAAAATCATTTTCTGTGAACCTTCATGCTCGGGAGTAATTATATGTATTCTAGTCTACTGTAGTAATAATGTCTGCATGCTGCCTTCCTGTGGAAAACAGGTCTCCTAAGGGGTGCTTAATACAGCATTACCATAATTGTGGAACTGCACAAAGTTTAATTTGCTTCTGATTGTGACATATGTCGGGATGTCTGGAGTGTTTTGCTTGTCAGCTGTCCTTGAGGAGAAGCAAGCAAGCTGCACTCTGTGTGTGCGCATGTGTGCTGTAGCTTCACATTTCAGGAGGGTGATTTAAGTCGTACCAAAACCACTTAAAAAGGCAGCAAGTTTAAAAATAGAAATGTGAAATTATAAGAACTTGAAAAAAATGTAAAAGAAAATCACTGACTTCCTTACTTGAACTTAAGTTTTACTTCTTTTACATAGTGTCCTGTCTGTAATACTTTCCTCCTTAAAAGGAAGAGCTTGGTTTTATTTGAGCAGAAAAAACATACATTCATTCAAACTTCCCACATCTGAGCTGCTCTGTGGCAGTAACAAGTGCACAAACTAATAAAGTGTGTACATACATTCCTACTCTATCATTTGTCCATCAAAGTTGCATCTAGGTAGACAAGCAAGCATTCGAGTGAATGCACAGGTTGGACTGTTTTCTATGGACTGTACAACAATCCATTTGTTCCTTATTGATGTGAAAGTTGAGCTTTGTTGGGGGGATAAAACTCAAGACAGTGCAATGCACATTAATACATGCCTGATTAGCTAGAGATGGCTCATGTGTTTGTTGAATGTATGTGGAGGAGGGTATGGAATTAATCTCAAATGAAGAGGTTTGCCAGGTAACAGCTGCAACCTTCCAGGAAGCAGAAATTAAGGGTTTTATTGTCAAAGGAAATGGTATGATATTAAGCATAATAATGCCTGAGAGGGAAGAGCGATATCTGGGGGTAATGAACTTGCCTACAGGTGGTGGAAGGCCTCCTCAACACTCCTGGTAGGTTCATTGTTTCCTTATAGTGATCACCCTGTCAAAGTACTACAGTTAATAAAATGCAACATTTGTGATTTAGTAGACATTGAAACCTTTTTAATGTGATAGAAAATATTTTTATTACCGTTTTTCAGACTCTGCGGAAAATATAGTGTGAGTTCTTATTAGTTCAGACTTTTAGTACCTTGTGCTTTGAACATCTAATCCTACTTGTCATGGTACAGACACACAAAAATACTCAGTCAAAATGATCACTTATTGGTCATTAATGGACAGTAACCAAGTTTTATGGTAAGGCTACAGGTAACCTGTACATTTTGTTCCTTTAATTTCTGACTGCTGTCAAAGAATATTTCGGAAACTGTAAATTATTATACTATTCTGAAGCAGGTGGTGCTGTTTTTTTTTTTTTTTTTTTTTTTTAAATGAGCTGTAAAACAAGCTACAATCTGCAAATATTAGTTTGAGTCCCTCGTTTTCCATTCGAGTACATCGTGAATCAAAAAATAATTTTCCAAACAGTACTGCCGAATGTAGAATGTACCCTAGAACACACAGACATTCTCTGGGGACCTTTCTTGTATCTAAGATAGCTAAATTGAAAAAAAAAATCATTTACATGATTTTGAATTTTGTATTTTCCAGAGAATAATCTTGTGTGTTAATTATTAACAGAATTACCATCACTGTGATTAGTAAATGCCCTACATAAGGAATTACCGAAGTGGCATGCTGAAACCCACAGAAGAATCAAGATTAGCATTTACCCTGCTATTCACTCTGCCTATGTAAGTTGATTTCACTTTGTGTCATGCAGTATGTTACACACACAAGTTTATGTGCAGAGATATATAGTAGTTCTGTGATTTATAGTATTTCTAGAAAGTTTGCTACAGTCAAAGGTATGCGTTTGGGTAATCTCACCTGTGCTGCTGTGCTGTCCTGATAACCCAGTGCCACACTCACCTGTGCTGCATACCTGATAACCCAGGGCCACTTTCACCTCTGCTGCTTACCGGATAACCGAGTGTCACCTTCACCTGAGCTGTAATCCTGAAAATCCAGTGCCACCTTCACTTGTGCTGTAATCCTGATAATCCAGTGCTAGCCTCACCTTTGCTGTAGACCTGATAACACATGCCACCCTCACCTGTGATGTAGTCCTGATAACACAGTGCCACCATCACTTGTGCTGTAGGCTTGAAAACCCAGTGCCACCCTCTCCTGTGCTGTAATCCTGATAATCCAGTGTCGCTCTCACCTGTGCTGTAATCCTGATAATCCAGTGTCACTCTCACCTGTGCTGTAGTCTTGATAAAAGTATAGAAACAACAACGGCAAACGGGATAAGCTGTGGCACAGATGCAAGGTAGCATCTAGGAAACACAGTACCAAGATTAAAAAATTCAAGGAAAAAAAAACACCATTTATTTATTAAGACATGGAGCATAAGTGCTTTCATCTAGTTAAAGTTAACAAGACTTCTTCAGATCTGTGTTTTTTCTTGAATTATTTGAGCCTTGTACTATTTGCTAGTGGCTACCTTGCATCCATGCCACAGCCTACCATGTAGTCTTGATAACGCAGTGCCACCCACACCTATGATGTAGTCCTGATACTTCAGTGCCATCCTCATCTTTATTACTGAGTTCTACTCACCTTTGATGCTGAATTCTACTTCTGATATTTAAATACTCTGTAGTCCATGCTGTACTAATGAATATTAAATACGAATTGCTATTTAGTGACGCTCCTTTCCTTGATCTGTGTTGCTGCATTACAACATGTAGTCTGTAGCCCCATTCATCTTGAGGCCTTTTTCAATACAGCATGTATGGTCCTCCAGTTTTCCTCCAACTTTGGATCACTGACTGTCAAACAATGGAATAGCTGTTAATGAGTAAGACCACTAAGTTGCATGTGCCCCTTTTTAGGAGGCAGCCCAGGAACGAGAGTAGACTGGTATGCAAGTAGAAGACTGAGGGAATCAAACCCAGAACTACAGGATAAAGCTTATTAGCATGTTGTAGTCTTGATCCTTTGTACTGAAATGCCTGGTGGCAGCTAGCATTCCAGTACCTTCCATATCACAAGTATAAAAATATACAGCCTGTTCCATCTGCTGATAATGTCTCTCCCTAGTGGAAGGCACTCCAGTCTTCTCTACCTCCTATTTCTATACAGTCAGGGTTTAATGTAGGAGCAGTACAGACCCAGCCTCACCTTCACATACCACATTCTTGGCTGTTCTTTTGGGAGGGCACAGACTGGCACATACTGAAGTCCGAGCTGAGAATTAGCATACCAACAAGCACAGATGTCCAATTACATGCGTTGGGTAACCCAGAAGTGGAATATGCGTTTGCACTAGTGACTTGAAAGCATGGGCTACTTCAGCATTACTACACCTACACTGTGGTATTTTCATTAGATTACTTTATCTTCTATTAATTCCAGACAACTTCCACTAGTTTATTTAATACCAAAATGTATATGTATGCAAATGTGCATAACATTTTCTTTGCTTGGCGAATTTGTCCTACCTAAAGTTCTTGGGTATTTAGTTTACACATATCTTTAGGTCTTGAATAGCATATTATTTCCATAATTGTTTTGTAATCTTGCACATCATTTTACATTTTCTTTACTATGATTGCTATGAATGTGCATCGGTGGATCATTTCTCTGTGGGCCTCTGCTGAAAATAGTCTAACCTAATGAACAACCTCATTAACTAGCAAGGCATTAATGCATACATACCTGCAAACTGTTGAGAGATAGTTTCCACAGACTAATAAACAGTGCTGCACACTTTACCTGAAAAGTGAGCTAAGGTAGGAGCCAGCTACAAACGTATTAAGTCACACAACTTTAGAATAGCATTTAGAGATGAGAGCCTATGTTTGTTACAGTAATTTCTAGAATACCAGCAGAAGAGCTCTGTCTCTCAAGGAATTGTAAAATTAAGTCTCTGAGAACTGCATTAGAGCAGATAATTTAGTGGGCCATCAATTAATCTGTTACAGAAGCAGTTGTGGACGGTTCCATGAAGGATGGCTTGGCACTGGCTTAATAGTTAAGATATTTGCCGCATAAACGTGTGATGTACAGGGTTTTATTCTGATGTCAGGTTATTGGTTAGGCTTAAAATGACCCTTCATGGCAGTTAGCCTAGTATTTACCTTTGAACCTATGAGAATGCATTCTAGACTTAGTTTTGTAGTAAGGTTAGCAACAGTTGCACAAAACAGCATATGTGTACTGGAGAGACATTTGCATGCTTGAATACTGCCTAGGTACTCAATAGCGTAAGCTGATATTTATATTTGTTAGTTAACCTGATTCTGAACGGCATGCGTGTGTGTTTGCATCTGAAATACTTTTTGATCTCATTCTGGCATAGCCACTCTTTGATTCAGAAAGTTACTGCTCATCTCCTGTCACTGTGAGCCTCCCTCAAACCACAGCAAATTTCATAAGCCTTAATAAATGTTGTTGTTGTGTCTTTCGGCTTTTCCCTGTTTGGGGTCGCCACAGTGGAACTCTGGTCCGCTAATGATTGGCAGTAGATTTTTTTACGTGCAGAGTTGCCAGCCCTGACGCACAACCTTCAACAAAGGTACGCCCATTCATGCATGTCTCCACACAGAAGACACTTTAGCTGAGAATCGAACAGGACAATGTCTTACTGTGAGGCGACAATATCAAGTACTAAACACACACGTACTTGAATCAGACTAACCAGATGTAATCTCACATAGGATCATAGGAAATTACTAGGATATCGACCTGGAGGTCATTTTAAGCCTAGCTGTTTCATCCCAATGTAATACCATAGAAATGCTAGTCATTACCCAAGACTGCATTTAGTGATGACTCCTCATGTCCAGGAGGGCTGTGGGCGCTATCCCTGGTAAGAATTTACAATGCCCCATCCACTCTTGTCCAGGTTCCTCTTGAACAGTGTCATAGAGGTGGTTTCACATGAATTGGTAGCCTATTCCAAAGATGCAGCAGTCACTGGGAGATAAATCTGTCCCTCAGGCATGTCCTATTTAAGTTGCAGGCCATATCTAGCTCCCTGGAATTGGTAGCCCTAGTCCAGTTTGATTTACAGGTATGCAGCAAATTCATTAGGTTTGGGTCTTGGATTGCTTCGTAGGCCAGGCATAAGTCTTCCCTAAGAAGTTTACACGATATGGAGTATAGTGACAGGGACTTTAGTCGGTCTGTGTAAGGCATTTGCTGGAGCTCCTTGATCATCTTTGTTAGAAACCTCTGAGGTCTCTCTAATTGCTGCAGGTGCTTAGTACAGTACATGCTGAATAGGGTATTATAGTAAATTATGGGCCGGATAAGTGCTGAGTATAGGGGGTTATAGCTTTTTTTGCTCTCGAGGCGGTTCAAGGCTCCAGAGAGCACCCCCGCACTACCAGGCTATAACTCATACCACACTTTTCGGCCATCTAACCTGGACCGAAATACCAAAGGTGGGGTTGTGTCCATATTCATTAAGGATATCCACACCTCCAGGCTAGTTGCTCAGCATAATGCATCCAAAGTTATCCAAGTGCAATTAACTCTTGGCAAAACTGCAATCGAAATTGTAGCTTGCTACAGATCCCCCGCCATGCCCCAGGATTCCCACTCCTGTTTTCTTGATGTACTGGAAAATATTAGGGTTCAACCAAACACCCTAATAATGGGCGACTTCAACTACCCCACCATTAACTGGGGAAAACTACTCATGTACTAACTCCTTAGCGCAGCGCTTTCTGGAATTCATAAATTCCAATGCCCCAGATCAACTTATCCACACCCCCACCAGGGGCAACAATATCCTAGACCTAGTCATTACCAACATGAGTGACCAGTGTTCCACACCTGAAGTCAACTCCTTGTTGGTCTGATCCAACCATAGGCTAATCACCCTTGATATCCACATCCCACACCCACCCCCCATTAAGGAAACCACAGTAAGAAATTTCTCCAAAGCCAACTTCATGCTTCTTAAGACAGAAGTAGTGAACTTCATGACACCCATGCAGATGGACAATACAGTTACAACTGCTGAATCCTACACAAATGTGCTCTATAAGTACCTACATGAGTGCATGGAGCGTGCTATCCCAAACAGAACCAAGATGCTATCCTCCAAAAAAAGGAAGCCAATCTGGTGGTCCCCTGCCATAAACAAACTGTACAACAGAAGGAAGAAACTGTTGCAAAAGAGAGTAAAATCCCATGAGTGGAGGAGCTCCCTGGTCAGCCTCAGTAAGAAGCTGAGATCCCTTATAAGATCCTCCAAAGCTAGCTACGAAAATAAAATTGCCACTAATTCCAAGGACAACCACAAAGCATTCTATAGCTATGTCAAGAATCTCAATGGCAATACCCAGATCTGCTCTGAGTTACAGCACAAAGGCATGAAAATTACAGAACCAATTTATATTGCCAACATCCTGGCAGATAGGTTCAGTGCTAACTTTACCCCCCTCACCCCCTAAAGGGCCCATATCTATACAGGAAGAATGCAGAGTCCCTGTAATCACAACTACGCAGGTGAAAGCTGCACTCTCTAAAGCCAAAAACACAGCATCCATGGGACTGGACAACATCCCAGGCTGCGTTTTACACGAACTTCAGAATGAACTGGCTCCCCACTTAAGCACCATGTTCAATAATAGCCTCGCATCATCAACAGTTATACCACTCCACAAAGGGGGAGCCACCACTGATCCTGGGAACTATAGACCTATTAGCGTGACGAGCCTGGTCTGCAAAGCCATGGAACATATCATCATGGAACTCATAAACAAAGACATTGGTAACCTCTGGATCCCACCCAGTTCGGGTTTGTGAAAGGCAGATCATGCCTCCTGAACCTGATCGACTTCTTTGAGGCAGTCACCAAAGCTGTAGATGAGGGTAAAGTGGTTCACACAGCCTATCTTGACCTCGCCAAGGCTTTCAACACCATCTCCCATTCTGGAATTACAGCTAAACTCAATAAACTAGGCATAAATCCCTACGTCACAAGATGGGTTGCCAACTGGCTCACTGACAGAACCCACACTGTAAAAGTTGCAGACTCCAAATCTGACCTCAAACCAGTGACAAGTGGAGTACCACAGGGTTCCGTCCTGGGACCGCTCCTGTTTGGTATCTACTTCTCTGAAGTACAGGCTAACACAGAAGGCCTCTGGCTAACGAAGTTCACAGATGACTGCAAACTAGGAGCCATAGTCAAGTCCCCAAATGATGTGAACATCCTACAGAAGGGCCTCTTTGAGACAGATGCCTGGTGTCAGAGCCATGGCCTCAAGCTCAATTCCAAAAATTGCAGTGTCATCCCCTTTGGTAAAAACTCTGTACCCATGAACTACCACATAGGCAGCAATCTACTTAACACCGAATGCGTGATGAGACCTTGGGACCCAGGTGGACAGTAGCCTCTCCTTTGATAGTCACATCGCCACAGTAGTCAGGAAGTCCTTCTACGTGGCACACCTCATCATAAACGGGTTCTCATCCAGGAAAAAGAGGTCATCGTTACCCTCTACTCATCACTCATTAGACCCATTATAGAGTACAACACCCCTTTTGGAATGTACCTCACAAGACATCTGCAGCAGCTGGAAAGGCCACAGAAGTACCTCACAAAGAGGATTACTGGAATCAAACAAATGCCCTACACTGACCGCCTCAAAAAACTCAAGCTTTACTCCGTAGCATATCGCCTACTCAGAGGTGATCTCTGCCTAACATATAAAGCTATGTCAAACCCAGAGCTGTAGGACATGCTACACCTAAAGAAATCCCAATCCCTCCGAGCTACACGCTCTAGGGACCTAAACCTTGTCACCACAATAAACAGGACATGCTGGAGGGATAGATTCCTATCCCAGAGACTTCCCATACTCTGGAACAGGCTGCCCATCTATGTCAAGCAAAGTTCTTCATTAGCACTCTTCAAGAAAAATCTTGTTGAGTGGATGGGAAATAGGAAATACACCCCGGGGATCACTTCTGTGTCTCTGCTCATCAGTGGCACAGGAAAATAACTTTCTTGGGTGGCGTAAGCCAGGGTACCTTGTTGGATAGGCTTGCGTAGGCCCTTGGGCCGATAACCTAGTACCTACCTATGAACCTTTACTAATCAAGTGTGCTTCATAGAAAGCTTTCCTTACTACAGTAGACACATGGTGGTCAAAGTTAAGGTCACAGTCAACTTGTGAACCCAGGTCCCTTACCACTTCATAGGTACAATAGAGTATTGTTGATTTGACATAAACAGAGGCTTGAAGTAAATCTATTTTTCTTCCTGTCTTTTGTTTTTGTCCGTTTGCAGTCAAATAACCAAATTGAATGACCATCTGCTCTCAAATAAAAACAATATTATATAGTTAACATTCCAATTACCTAATGTATTCAGACTTGCTCAGTTCTCACCTGAAACAGACTTAATGTTTCCTTGGAGTAACTGAAGCACATCTCTAGTAAAACACTTTCAATACACAGCTTTAAAAAAAAACAGGCCTTGATACTTTTCAGTACCAAAAGCTTGAATAATTTCCTGTGAACTCTTATATGATGCGATACTTCACACAATATGCAAAAAGCAATCTAGATGGTAATAGTGTAAACATTTGAGGTAGGACACAAAACAAAGGGCTTATCTTCAATGTGCTGTGTGTACAGAAAAACTGTTTCGACAGGGTTTTAAAAAAATGTCTGTGAAGAGGATACCAAGTCTTTAGGAACGGAAGACAAATTAGTAATATGTCCCAGCAGTTTGCTCAATTGTTTCCCAAATCATTTTTGAAAAATTATGACTGGCAAAAGCAAGTGGTCTTTTCTGGATGACTGATTTTAATAAATGTAACTTTGCCATTGCTTGAAATACAGGAATTCCCACCTGTCTTTTTCGAATAGCTCAGCAGTTCCTCCTGACAGACATTGTGGTAACGGGAAAATAATCTTGCACAACCCAGGTCAATAGGGGAATATAAGCTTGCATATCTCCCACCCTACATGTTATGAATACCCAAGTGAGTCAGCAACATAACAGCTCGAGATACACCAAGCTTGATGCAGAATGTTCTAATACATATCTTACCATTGTGTTACCATAAGTTTAATGCTCTTATCTGAACAATCAGGAAGAAAAGCCACAAAGAAGTTTAGAATATTAGCAGTTTTCACTGATGTCAAAAAAGAAAGACTTTGTTAATGGACTATTTTGTGTTACGCATTACTTTAAAAAGCTGTAAATGTTGTTTAATGTCGTCTAGTAACTGTTATTGCTCCATCAAAAAAGTACATTTATGAGGGAAAGATGAAAGTTTAAGAGATCTGAAATATTGCTTTCATTTGAAAGAATTAACAGATGTAAAGACCAGCTAACTATGTATAAAAATAATTTTAATGCTTTGCATATAATACAGAAATGTCTTAAATATAAAAATGGATTTTTTTTTGCTAACACATTTGACAAAAAAAAAGCAAAAAAAAAAGCCAATTGGCAGATAAAATTCTGTTTTAGTTTGAGCTGTTCAACATTAACCTGATACACTTTGCTAAACCTTTTGATTGTCAGTTGCACAGCATGATGTAGACACTTAATTGATCAGTAAAATCAAGACAATAGCTTCAGTAAAGGCCAAGTCTTAGATTTCAGCTTAAAAACACTTGAGAGGACATTCTAGCACTTGAGCCTTTTCCTGAGAAACACTGTGTGAACTCGCTTCCTCACAGCCACTTGCACACAAATAAATAAAAGAAATGCACAATACTGTTTGACTTTAAAAAGATCCCCCTTTCCTTTTTGACTTAGGAGCCTGAGGGCTTCTTTTGCATTGTTTTTCACTGAGGTACACATTCTTTTTATTGGGGGTGAGCTGCTGCTTTCTGTCAGTCATTGCTGTGAAATTCACATGTTTGCAACCCTTCCTCTGTATTTAGTGCATTATATTTCCATCTGTAAGTTTCAGACAGTAGATTCATTGTCAAAGATTTTTGCTTTTATGGACCGTAGACCATGATGTATAAAATTTTCAGGGAATGTACTTTCATTAAAAGTGGAGTCCTTCATAATTGACCTGCTTTTCAATTTAATTGAGTTCTGTATTGTCTCTGACGTGAAGTAGTAAACCATGGGGTCTAAACAGCTATTAGAAACAGCAATGCACAGAGTAATGGGATACATGATCCGAACTGCAGCCACTATGGAACAGTTGCTTAAGGTTTGTGTTCTCACCAGAGAGTAAAGTACCAAATTAATGTTATACGGTACAAAGCAAATGCAGAAAATAAGTAAATGAACCAAAATCATTCTCAGAATCTTGGTTTTGTTCCTTTTGCTTCGGCTTAGTGTTGCTGGGCTTTTAAGAGTCCTTAGAACCATTGTGGAACAAGTTACATTAAGAATGAGTGGTATAACAAATCCTACCACTTCGATAAATATCACAATTTTTGATAAATAAGTCTTCCATGTGTCATTAGGGAAATTCTCAAAGCATGTTATCTGAGTGTCATTGCCATTGTTCTTAACAATGGATTTGAAGAAGCTAGCCGATGCACTTCCTGCCAGAACTGTAATCCACACAGCAAGGCATACTAATTTTGCTTTCCTCTTAGTTCTTAGAGTTTTGGATTTAAATGGATGCACTATTGCCAGAAAGCGGTCAACACTGATGCATGTCAGAAACAGAATACTACCATACATATTTGTATAAAACAGTGCAACTGAAATCTTACACAATATTTCACCAAAAGGCCAGTTTTGTGTCACGAAGTAAAAAATCCGAAATGGCAATGTGAACACGAACAGCAAGTCTGAAACTGCTAAATTAATCATATATGTTATTGTTTCATTTCTTAGTTTTAAAGAGCAGCTAAAGATGTATATGGCCACACAGTTTGATATGAGGCCAAGCACAAATACCATACTGTACACACAGCCATAAAGGGTGTACTTGAAAGAATCATTAGCCATACAGGAATTTGTGTTGCTTACCATGGTGGTAGATTGCTGCAGTTTGTTGATGTACTTCCAGTAAAACAAAATAACTAACTTTGAGCAACTTATAGAAATTCACTTTCTGTGTACATGCTGCCGTTTTCTCACTGATCATCACTCAGTTCTTTCAAGATGAAATGCAGAGCTGTGGCTTCATTCGGCTGGCAGCTGTTGCGTGCTCTGTGTTGAATGCTGCTGAAGCAATTACTTCCATTCTGGACACTTCCGACAGTTTCTCCTCCTTAGTTAGGCTTTGAAGCTGCAGGCTAAAATTTTTTCTTCATTTTATCTCAATTTATAAATCCAAACATAAACTAGAGCTTTTCACTTCCAGGTAGTCCATTAGTTATACAGATCCACTATGTCACTTGGCATTTGCTGTTGTGTAGCATGTAGTCTGGAATCCCAACTTGTTCTGCTGCAGGTTGTGCGATTAAAATACAGTTGGGCGGTCTGTTTCTGCTGCTGCCTTGTAATGTTCACTGAAACAGACTTTACACGTTTAATGAGCATGTGCTTCTCCCAGTGCTGATTGCTTTGTGTCTTCAGTTTCTTTGATTTCATTGAGGTTTCTCATTTGTCGCCTGACATCACAAGAGGATGGGCTTGCATAAAAAGAAAGGGGCCTGCACAGTTGAGACTTGCAAAGTTTTTTTTTTTTTTTTTTTTTTCCCTTTATGAACCTGAAGGGCTTCTAAGGGTGTTTTAACAGCTAGTGTTTCTTTCTGTTTATATGCAGAGTGTTTCTTTCTGTTTATATGCAGTGGACCAGTTATTCCTTTGTCTCAAGTACTTTTTTATGAGAATGGGAATATCCAATGGAATTCTGGAAAGTAGTCGTCGTTGATTTTGAAGCTACTGGATTTTAAAAATAAATGTATAAAACATTTTGAATTTTGTTGCAAACTAGTGACCGAGCTGTTATCTTTTTACCCAATTTATGGAAAAAATCCTATTTGTTTGACCTTAATTGCGCCGTCTGGCTTTTGTTAGTATCATACGTGTATGTGTAAAATATCTGTTATTCAGATTTTAATTAATTTATACAATGTACAAAAAAAAAGATTAAAAAATGTTTATTTTCCAGATGGAGGGCAAGGCCCCTTGCAGCTTGTTTGTATCCCGTCACGTAAAATGATTTGTTCACCAAAAAACTAACCTTGCTGCCATGATATGTGGTCCAGAAAGTGCTGAACAACATAGGTTCATAGGTTCGTACTAGGCTATCTGCCCAAGGGCATTTATAAGCCTAGCCCATAGTTATTTGGCTTTCGCCACCCCTTTAGTTTGAATAAAACTATGCCTATTATTTTGCTGTGCCTCTGTCAAGCAGTGACACTGAAGTAATCCCTGGGGTATATCTGCGATCCCCCATCCATTGGTCAAGATTCCTCTTGAACAAGGCCAGCGAGGTGCTCTGCCTCACATGTACCGGGATTTTGTTCCACAGCATAGGGAGTCTCTGGGTGATGAATCTGTCCCTCCAGCACGTTCTATTAATAACCGTGTCAAGGTTTAAGTCTCCTGCCCTTGTGGTTCTGAGGGATCTAGATTTTTGAGGTGAAGCATATTCATCAAATCAGGGTTTGACATGGCCTTATATGTCAGGCACAGGTCACCTCTGAGCAAGCGGTATGAGACTGAATAGAGCTGGAGTTCTTTCAGTCGGGCAGCATAAGACATATTTTTGAGACCCTTTATCCTTTTGGTGAGGAACTTTTGGGGCCTTTCCAGCTGCTGCAGGTGTCTGGTCAGATACATTCCGAATGGGGCATTGTACTCAATCATAGGTCTAATGAGTGATGAGTACAGAGGTACGATGACCTCCCTTGATCTAGATGTGAATCCCTTCATGATCAGGTGGGCAATGTAGAAGGTTTTCCTAACTACTTTAGCAACATGAGTGTCAAACGAAGGCTACTGTCAACCTGGGTCCCCAGATCCCTGATGACTTCTTCTGTGCTCAGTGGATTGCCACCTATATGGTAGCTAGGGGTAACCTTGTTTTTCCCGATGGGTATGACTATGCATTTCTTGGCATTTAACTTTAGGCCATGGCTCTGGCACCAGTTATCCATTTCTGTGAGGCCCTTCTGAAGGATATCTGTGTCAGATGTGTTTTCGACTATGGCCCAGTTTGCAGTCATCTGCAAACTTTGTCAGCCATAACCCTCCTGTGTTTGCTTGTACTTCAGAAAAGTAGATGCCGAACAAGAGTGGACCCAGGACTGATCCCTGTGGGACACCACTTGTGACAGGCTTTGAGTCTGACATGGCTCCAGCAACTCTGACCCTGTGGGTTCTGTCACTTAGCCAGTTTGCAACCCATCTTGTGATGTATGGGTTTACATTCAAGCTGATGAGTTTTTCGATGATACCTGAGTGGGGTATTGTGTCGAAGGCCTTTGCCAGGTCAAGGTAGGCTGTATGGACTGCCTTTCCTCATCAATGGCCTTGGTGACTGTCTCGAAAAAGTCAACCAAGTTTAAAAGGCATGATCTGCCTTTGACAAAGCCAAACTGGGTTGGATCCAAAGTCTGCAAGTTCCCTATGTCTTTATTTATGAGTTCCATTATGATCCTCTCCATGGCTTTGCAGATAAGGCTTGTCAAGCTAATGGGACGGTAATTCCCAGGGTCGGTGGAGGCACCGCCCTTGTGAAGTGGGACCACAGTCGCCGTCGCCACTCCTTGGGTACGTATCCTGAGGTGAGGCTAAGATTAAACAGCTGTCCTAACTGCGGGTTTAATTCCTCATTGAGTTCGTGGAGCACACAGCCGGGACACCATCCGTCCCATGGATGCTGTGTTTTTGCTTTGGAGAGAGCAGTTCTCACCTGGGTGTTGGAGATGTTTGGGGCTACAATCCTCTGGTATAGATATCTCTCCTTTTGGGGAGGGGGGTCAGAAGTTTGCACTGAACCTGTCAGCCAGTATGTTGGCAATGTGTGTAGGTTCAGTAATCTTCACATCATTTTGAACTAATTCTGAGCATATCTGGGAGTTTCCTCCTAGGTTTCTAACATAGCTAAAGAAGGCCTTATGATTGTCTTTTGAGTCCTTGGCGATTTTTCTCTCAAAATTTGCCTTGGATGATTTTATGAGAGCTCTTAGTTTTTTACTTATAATGATCAAAGGTGTCTTACCTTTCAAGGATTTTGCTCTATCTTGTAGTAGCTTCCTCCTTTTGTTGTAGAGCTTGTTTATGGCTGGGGTCCACCAGACTGGATGCTTGCCTTTGGTACAAAGAGTCTTAGTTTTTGTTTGGGATTGCCTGATCCATGCAGTCCTGTAGGTGCTGGTAGAAGGCATTTGTAAGTGATTCAGCGGTTTGAGTAATGTTTACCACTGGCTCAGGGGCCTTAAAGGAGACCACATTCGTTTTTAGAAGTGTGAAGTCGGCTTTTGAGAAGTTTTTCACTGTGGTCTTTTTATTTCAGGTGGGGGCGGATGAGGACCTCCAGCGAGATTAGTTTATGATCTGATCTCACCAGTGAGGGTATACTTCGGTGTTGAACATTTTGATCCCATGTTCGTGATGATGAGATCAAGTATGTTTTCTCCTCTTGTGGGGATGGTGACTAGTTGTTCCATGGCATTTGAGTTTATGAACTCCAGGAACCTTTGGGCTAGAGTGTTTGGGCTTGAGTAGTGTTCCCAGTCTATATTAGGGTAGTTGAAGTCACCTAGTATGATGGTGTTTGGAGATACATTTATCCCCTCCATTGTTTTCAGGAAGGCCATGTGAGGTTCCTGAGTTTGAGAGGGTGGCCTGTAACATGCTACAAATTGCAGAGCAGTCTTGCCTATGGTTAATTGCACCTGGATGGTCTCAGATGCATCGTGTGTTGCCACCAACCTTGAGGTGTGGGTGTCCTTTATGAATATGGACACCCCCCCCTCCTTTCTTGGTGTTGTCCGGATTTTGGGGCCGGAACATTTTCGCTTAACACTTCCCAAGATTGTGCCATTGAGGATAAACAATAAACTTTGACCTCAGTGACATCAACTTAAGGAAAGCATGAGGTACATCCACCTCGCATGAGCAGGCATGCATCCATTAAAGTGGTTTAATTAAAAAAAAAAGTTTATAAAGTTTTTTTTTTCTTTTATTATAAATAAGGAATGAAAGTAGTATAAGTGCATCATAGCACTTAAGGCATCAAATGCTGCAAATTACTTATGTATGTTAACATATTACTTTGTCTGCTAACTCCATGGGTGCACAGTCACCAAAAAAGCAGAAGAGATTTTATATAGGTTACATCACTCACTGAGTAAAACCTCTTCATACAGTTCTACATATTTCTGTTTTATTATTGTAGAATTGTGTGTAGACATTCAACATTCAAATAAATGGATTTTCAGCCAAATGGACATTGAACTAAATGGGGTTTTAATTATATGAATTCAGTAATTTAGGATTCAACCAAATGTCATTTTGTGTGTGTGTGTATACGTATAATCTGTATATGTTTATACATGAGTATATTATTATATTTATATGTAAAATTTGTGTGTGTGTGTACATTTGGGTCTACTTCTAAATTTCAGAGTTTCAAAACTTCTACTTTCTTGTGGTCGAGACCATAACATCGAAGTTGGGGAAACTTGCAACCATTTAAATGGAGATCGCTGTACAGCTTGGAATGGTATATTTACCATTTTCCTTGCTATAGTGCAATCTCAGAGTTGGTATATTTAATTAGCAGGGATGTGGGGGGCACGCGGGGGCGAGGGGCTTGCCCCTCTGCAAAAATGTAAAGAAAAAGATTTTTTTTAATTTAAATTTTGAAGTTTCAAAACTTCGATCTTATAGTCTCAACCGTAAGAAAGTCGGCGTTTTGAAACTTCAAAATTTAGCAATAGACCCAAATAAATATATATATATATATATATATATATATATATATATATATATATATATATATATATATATATATATATTTTTTTTTTTGTGCGTGTATCTCTACATATGTATGTTTGTATATACGTACGTGTGTGTGTGTATGTATGTATATATATATATATATATATATATTTATTTCACATTTGTTAACCGGGTTAGTCCAACTGAGTTTGCAAACAAACCCATTTTCAGTGGAGACCCAAGGGGAAAAGCCCCAGCAAACATAAGTAAAGATAAAGTGACAATATACAAATATTAAATAATCACAATACAAAATAATTGTAAAAAAGAAAAGGTTATTAACTACTTGCATTGCACTGATAGTCAGCAACCCATTTTTCAGTGGAGACCCCAGGGGAAAGAGCCCCAGCAAACATAAGCAAAGATAAACATACAGGACAAAAACTATTAAAAATAATGTAAATACGAAATGAATTATAAAGAGAAAAACAAAAGAAAAAATGATGAACATTAAGGGTTGCAGTAATAGCAGTGGTCTAAATTTACTACATATAAGAGTCAAAACTAAGGGATAATCATTCAAAAGAAGGAAAATGTGCAGACACCGATAGGAAGTGGGGGGAAAAGATAAATAATGTGGAGAGGGAGGGGGATAAAAAGGAGGGGGCTATAGTAGTAGAGATGAGGGTTTAGAAGGTTAGTTTAAGCAGTAGTTGCTAACAGAGAAAGAAAGTTGGGAGATGCAACAGGTTATACAGTAGGACAGACTAAGACTACGTGTGGTCAAGTCAGTGGCATAATTTCAAGTTTAGTACTTGGGATTTAAGCTCCTTTTTAAAGCAGGGAAAGGTTGGATCTAATACGGAGAGTGAGTTTGTTACAATTTAGTGAGACAGAGTGTTTGTAAAGTAGTTTGCCAATATTCCTTTTGGGTTTTTAAACTGAAAGAATTTGCTGATCAGCTCTCCAGAGAGGCCGGGGGGGGGGGTAGAGAGTAACATGGGAGGCAAGAGCAGGGCA